>NC_057802.1:373852970-374007155 GCF_018294505.1 Triticum aestivum
ATCATCGGAGAGGCTATGGTGTTGATGTAGAAGCCCTCCGTGATCGATTCCCCCTCCGGCGGAGCGCCGGAAAAGGCCCCAAGATGGGATCTCACGAGTACAGAAGGTTGCGGCGGTGGAAATAGGGTTTTGTGGTGCTCCTGGATGTCTTCAGGGTATATGAGTATATATAGGCGAAAGAAGTAGGTCGGTGGAGCCACGAGGGGCCCACGAGGGTGGGGGGCGCGCCTACCCCCCTGGGCGCGCCCTCCTACCTTGTGGCTGCCTTGTTGCGTCCTTGACGTCCACTCCAAGTCTCCTGGATTGCGTTTGATCCAAAAACGATCCTCGCGAAGGTTTCATTCCGTTTGGATTCCGTTTGATATTCCTTTTGTGCGAAACACTGAAATAGGCAAAAAAACAGCAATTTGCACTGGGTCTTCGGTTAATAGGTTAGTCCCAAAAATAATATAAAAGTGCATAATAAAGCCCGTTAAACATCCAAAACATATAATATAATAGCATGGAACAATCAAAAATTATAGATACGTTGGAGACGTATCAAGCATCCCCAAGCTTAATTCCTGCTCGTCGTCGAGTAGGTACATGATAAAAACAGAATTTTTGATGTGGAATGCTACCTAACATAATTTTCAAAGTAATTCTCTTTATTGTGGCATGAATGTTCAGATCCAAAAGATTCAAGATAAAGGTTTAATATTGACATAAAAATAATAATACTTCAAGCATACTAACTAAGCAATTATGTCTTCTCAAAATAACATGGCCAAAGAAAGCTTATCCCTACAAAATCATATAGTTTGGCTATGCTTCATTTTCGTCACACAAAGATGCTCTCCTCATGCACAACCCCGATGACAAGCCAAGCAATTGTTTCATACTTTAGTAATCTCCGGTGGGTGCGACGAGTAGCATGCCGGCACCAGCACCTTGCAGTGAGAAAGCTCCATCAAAGTACATAATCCAATCGCGGCACGTCTCCTTGCCGGGAAGGGTGGTCTCTTGAATCTCTTTGTCGGGCGTTGCGGTCCATTCTGCTATGAACTCTGCCAAGGCTCGGCTCTTGATCATTGAAGTACTTTCAAACTTGAGGCCAAAGCTCGACAGCTCCAACGCCCACTCCACAATCCTCCTAGTCGCATCTGGGTTGTGCAAGATTAATTGCAAAGGGAGGTGGGTGACGACGGTGATCTCATGTGCTTGGAAATAGTGGCGCAACTTTCTCGAGGCCATGAGGAGGCCGAAAAGTAGCTTCTGCATACCAGAATATCTTGATCTAGCCCCTGCAAGAGAGAACTGACAAAATAAACCGGGTGTTGCACCACCTTCTTCTTTTGTTCGACTTCGCCTACTTGCGCAGACTCTGTCTTGCCAGGATCGGGCCTTGCCAGGGGTCCCACCTTGCCGGCATCAGGTCGTGCCGGGGAATGCCCCGGCCCATCATCCGACGGCTCGGCCGCTGCCGTTGTTTCTTCCTCAAGTTCCCTCTGCACCACTAGCGCATCGTTGACCACTTGATTCGTCGCCGCTAGATATAGTAGCAACTTCTCTTGTGGATTTGGCGCGACTACTGTTGGCGTGGAGGAGAGGTACCTCTTCAGATCTTGCAGCGCTGCCTCTGCCTCCGGAGTCCATTTCATTGGACCCGCCTTTTTGAAAACTTTGAAAAAGAGGAGGGCACGCTCAGCAGATTTGGAGATGAACCTACTTACAGCAGCAACGCAGCCGGCGAGCCTACGGACGCCCTTGACCCGTCTTGGCGCCTCAATCTCCTCAATTGCTTTGATCTTGTAGGGATTTGCTTCGATTCCGCGTTGAGACACAAAGAAACCAAGAAGCTTGCCGGACGGGACGCCGATCACGCACTTCTCTGGATTGAGCTTGAGGTTGATCTTGCGTAGGTTTGCAAATGTTTCCTCCAGATCCCGCACGAGCGTAGCCTTGTCCTTGGTTTTGACCACTATATCATCCATATAAGCTTCCATATTTCTATGCGGCTGCGGCTCAAAACCAATTTGGACTGCTCGGGCTAATGTCGAACCAGCGCTTTTCAACCCGAAAGGCATCCGTACAAAACAGTACGTACCACATGGGGTGATGAACGCAGTCTTTTCCTCGTCTTCCTTCATCATGAAGATCTGGTGGTATCCTGAGTAGGTGTCGAGGAATGACAGCAGGTCACACCCGGCAGTGGAGTCCACTATCTGGTCAATGCGTAGCAAGGGGAAAGGATCCTTTGGACATGCCTTATTGATATTTGTGTAGTCAATACACAGCCTCCACTTCCCATTTGCCTTACGCACTACCACTGGATTGGCCAACCACATGGGGTGGAGCACTCCTCTGACCAAGCCTGCCACCTCCAACTTCCTGATCTCTTCGATGATGAAATCTTATCGCTCCAAAGCTTGCTTTCTGACCTTCTGCTTGACGGGCCGTGCATGGGGACAGACAACAAGGTGGTGCTCAATCACCTCCCTGGAAACGCCAGTGATGTCGGATGCTTGCCATGCAAACACATAGACATTCACCCGCAGGAAGGCGACGAACGCGCTTTCCTATTTGCTGTCGAGGGTGGAGCTTATAGTAAAAGCCCCGCCCGTGTCGTCCTCCTTGACGGGCACCTTCTTGGTCTCAGGTGGTACTGCCTTGGATTTCTTGCTCTTACCGGTGGAGCTCTCTGGCGCACCCTCGACGGGAGCGCGGCACTTCGAAGAGGCGTGCTTGCCGGAGTGGGTGTAGGAGGTCTTGCCGGAAGAGGTCTCACCGGAAGGGGCCTTGCCGGTTCTCTTCCCTCCCGGGGCTTCAGCGGCAGGAGCAAGTGCCTTGGCGGCAGTTGCTGCAACTGCCTCTCGATAAAGTTGGTCGGCGCAGATGAGCGCGTCTTTCTTGTCGGAGGGGACGGTGATGATGCTCATTGGCCCGGACATATTCAACATGTTGTAGGCGTAATGTGACGCCGCCATGAACTTGGCCAGCGCTGGGCGACCAAGGATCCCATTATAGGGTAAGGGGATCTTGGCGACATCAAAAACGATTTTCTCCGTCCTATAGTTCAGCTCGCCCCCAAATGTAACGGGCAACGTGACCTTACCCTTTGGCTGACTCCTCCCTGGGTTAACCCCTTGAAACGTGCTCATCTCCTCGAGATCTCCATCGGGGATTTGCGGCCTCTCGTTCACGGGAGGCGAGATCAAGTTCAGACCAGCCCCACCGTCAACTAGCACTTTCGTCACCTTGAGGTTGCGTATTGTTGGTGAAACCAACAATGGGAAACATCTGACTGCAGTTGTGCAATCAGGGTGATCCTCGGTGTCAAAAATGATAGGCGTGTTGGACCACTTCAGTGGCCTCTGGGCATCGAAGGATGGCTCTGCCGCAGTGACTTCACGCGCCCACTACTTCAGTTGGCGGTGAGAGGTATGCAACGAGGCGCCACCATCGACGCACATGGCCTCCGTAGCTTTCTGGAACTCGTGCTCACCGGACTCGTCGTCTTCATCTTGATCGTCGTCTCCCTCCTTTTTGTCGCGGCCCCGAGCGGGCCTCTCTGGTTGGTTATCCTTTCCGTGGCGATCCCCTCAACCGCCACGCTTCTTGCCGGACCCCTCAGCACCATCCTGGCCCTTCTCCTTGTCCCACCTCTCATATTCAACTTTCCGCTTCTCTGCAAGCAATTCAACCTGCCGGCAGTTCTGGAGGTCATGGCCCTTGGTGCGATGGATCTTGCAGTACTGCTTGTCAGAGCTTCCTGGCTTGTCAGCGGCCGCCAAGGGCCGGCAGGCGGTGCACCCGGCAACTTCCTTGCCGGGGTCGTCAGCCTTGGCTTTCTTGGCGGCGCCGGGGTCGCCGGATCCCTCGACGGCAAGCACGTTCTCGCCCTTACGCTTCCTATTGCAGCGTCGGCACTTCTTTGCTAGGGCGACGGCGTCTTCGTCTATGGAGTCGGTTTCCGCGCCGGCATCTTCGCCAGGGTACTTCCTCCCTTCTTCAGCCCGAGCACATCTATCGGTCAGAACATAAAGCTCGGCTACATCCTTCCTTGTTCATCGCCAGCTCTTCGCGCATCTTGCAATTGTGCACATTCTGATGGAATGCACTGATGACGGCAGCGGGGTGAACATCTGGGATGTTGTACTGCACACGACTGAACCTTTGAATGTACTTGCGCAGGGTTTCGCCATCCTTCTGGGGGATGACATGCAAATCACTTACATGGCCATGAGCTTGGTGGCCTCCGGTAAAGGCGCCAACAAACTCGTGGCACAGATCCGACCAAGAGGAGATGGAATCCACTGGCAGGTGCATTAACCATGACATGACGTTGGGCTTAAGTGCCAACGGAAAGTAGTTGGCAAGTACCTTGTCGTCGCGAGCTCCGGCATCTTGCATCGCGATAGTGTAGATGCTAAGGAACTCCGACGGGTGAGTCTTGTCGTTGTACTTCTCTCCGACCTCAGGCTTGAACATGCGGTGGGTGGGCCACTGGAACTGTCGCAGCTCACGGGTAAAAGCTGGACAACCCACCTCGTAAGGTAGGTCGCCGAAGCCCCTCGGTGCTGGGCGGTCCATAGTGGTCCCCGCACGTCGGTCTGACTGATGGCGCGCTTCCCGCCGCCGCTCAATGGTGGTCCGACCGTCCTCCTGAGCTGACTCTCGAAGAATTTGACGTTGGTCATAGCAGGCTCGCGGGTCGGATGACGCTGTGGAAATGTTGTCACAGGCATCGGCCCGGCGAGCCGGCGGCTGCTGTTGCTGGCGTGGGGAAGGAGAGTGCACCGTGGTTGCAGCAGCCTTGGTCCTCCCACCACTGGTGTGCGCTACCTCTTGAGCACTGCGTTGGTTTTCCCTTGAAGAGGAAAGGGTGATGCAGCAAAGTAGCGTAAGTATTTCCCTCAGTTTTTGAGAACCAAGGTATCAATCCAGTAGGAGGCTACGCGCGAGTCCCTTGCACCTACACAAACAAATAAATCCTCGCAACCAACGCGATAAGGGGTTGTCAATCCCTACACGGTCACTTACGAGAGTGAGATCTAATAGATATGATAGGATAATAATTTTGGTATTTTTATGATAAAGATGCAAAGTAAAATAAAAGCAAAGTAAAAAAGCAACGGAAATAACTAAGTGTTGGAAGATTAATATGATGAACATAGACCCGGGGGCCATAGGTTTCACTAGTGGCTTCTCTCAAGGGCATACGTATTTTACGTTGGGTGAACAAATTACTGTTGAGCAATTGACAGAATTGAGCATAGTTATGAGAATATCTAGGTATGATCATGTATATAGGCATCACGTCCGAGACAAGTAGACCGACTCTTGCCTGCATCTACTACTATTACTCCACACATCGACCGCTATCCCGCATGCATCTAGAGTATTAAATTCATAAGAACAAAGTAACGCTTTAAGCTAGATGACATGATGTAGAGGGATAAATTCATGCAATATGATAAAAACACCATCTTGTTATCCTCGATGGCAACAATACAATACGTGCCTTGCTGCCCCTACTGTCACTGGGAAAGGACACCGCAAGACTGAACCCAAAGCTAAGCACTTCTCCCATTGCAAGAAAGATCAATCTAGTAGGCCAAACCAAACTGATAATTCGAAGAGACTTGCAAAGATAACCAATCATACATAAAAGAATTCAGAAGATTCAAATATTGTTCATAGATAAACTTGATCATAATCCCACAATTCATCGGTCTCAACAAACACACCGCAAAAGAAGATTACATCGAATAGATCTCCACAAGAGAGGGGGAGAACATTGTATTGAGATCCAAAAAGAGAGAGGAAGCCATCTAGCTAATAACTATGGACCCGAAGTTCTGAGGTAAACTACTCACACTTCATCGGAGAGGCTATGGTGTTGATGTAGAAGCCCTCCGTGATCAATGCTCCCTCCGGCGGAGCTCCGGAACAGGCCCCAAGATGGGGTCTCGTGGGTACAGAAGATTGCGGCAGTGGAATTAGGTTTTTGGCTCCGTATCTGATCGTTTGGGGGTACGTAGGTATATATAGGAGGAAGGAGTACGTCGGTGGAGCAACGTGGGGCCCACGAGGGTGGATGGCGCGCCTGGGGGGTTGGCGCGCCGCCCTAACTCGTGGCTTCCTGGAAGCTTCCTTGACTTAGGGTCCAAGTCTCCTGGATCATGTTTGTTCCAAAAATCACGTTCCCGAAGGTTTCATTCCGTTTGGACTCCGTTTGATATTCTTTTTCTGCGAAACTCTGAAATAGGCAAAAAACAGCAATTCTGGGCTGGGCCTCCGGTTAATAGGTTAGTCCCAAAAATAATATAAAAGTGAATAATAAAGCCCAATAATGTCCAAAATAAAAAATTGTAGATACGTTGGAGACGTATCAAGCATCCCCAAGCTTAATTCCTGCTCGTCCTCGAGTAGGTAAATGATAAAAACGGAATTTTTGATGTGGAATGCTACTTGGCATAATTTCAATGTAATTCTTCTTAATTGTGGTATGAATATTCAGATCCGAAAGATTCAAGATAAAAGTTCAATATTGACATAAAAATAATAATACTTCAAGCATACTAACTAAGCAATTATGTCCTCTCAAAATAACATGGCCAAAGAAAGTTCATCCCTACAAAATCATATAGTTTAGTCATGCTCCATTTTCGTCACACAAGAATGCTCTCATCATGCACAACCCCGATGACAAGCCAAGCAATTGTTTCATACTTTAGTAATCTCAAACTTTTTCAACCTTCACGCAATACATGAGCGTGAGCCATGGATATAGCACTATGGGTGGAATAGAATATGATGATGGGGGTTATGTGGAGAAGACAAAAAGGAGAAAGTCTCACATCAACGAGGCTAATCAATGAGCTATGGAGATGCCCATCGATTGATGTTAATGCAAGGAGTAGGGATTGCCATGCAACGGATGCACTAGAGCTATAAATATATGAAAGCTCAACAAAAGAAACTAAGTGGGTGTGCATCCAACTTGCTTGCTCACGAAGACCTAGGGCACTTGAGGAGGCCCATTGTTGGAATATACAAGCCAAGTTCTATAATGAAAAATTCCCACTAGTATATGAAAGTGACAAAACAAGAGACTCTCTATCATGAAGATTATGGTGCTACTTTGAAGCACAAGTGTGGTAAAGGATAGTAACATTGTCCCTTCTCTCTTTTTCTCTCATTTTTTTGGGCCTTCTCTTTTTTTATGGCCTTTCTCTCTTTTTTTTATTCCTCACTTGGGACAATGCTCTAGAAAATGATGATCATCACACTTCTATTTATTTACAACTCAATGATTACAACTCGATACTAGAACAAAGTATGATTCTATATGAATTCCTCTGCGGTGTACCGGGATATGCAATGAACCAAGAGTGACATGTATGAAAGAATTATGAACGGTGTCTTTGCCACAAATACTATGTCAACTACATGATCATGCTAAGCAATATGACAATGATGAACGTGTCATGATAAACGGAATGGTGGAAAGTTGCATGGCAATATATCTCGGAATGGCTATGGAAATGCCATAATAGGTAGGTATGGTGGCTATTTTCAGGAAGATATAAGGAGGTTTATGTGTGAAAGAGCGTATCATATCACGGGGTTTGGATGCACCGGCGAAGTTTGCGCAAACTCTCAATGTGAGAAAGGGCAATGCATGGTACCGAAGAGGCTAGCAATGATGGAAAGGTGAGAGTGCGTATAATCCATGGACTCAACATTAGTCATAAAGAACTCGCATACTTATTGCAAAAATCTACAAGTCATCAAAAAACAAGCACTACGTGCATGCTCCTAGGGGGATAGATTGGTAGGAAAAGACCATCGCTCGTCCCCGACCGCCACTCATAAGGAGGAAAATCAAAGAACACCTCATGTTTCAAATTTGTTACATAACATTTACCTTACGTGCATGCTACGAGACTTGCAAACTTCAACACAAGTATTTCTCAAATTCACAACTACTCAACTAGCATGACTTTGATATCACTACCTCCATGTCTCAAAACAATCATCAAGCATCAAACTTCTCTTAGTATTCAACACACTCATAAGAAAATGTTTACTATTCTTGAATACCTAGCATATTAGGATTATTTAAGCAAATTACCATGCTATTTAAGACTCTAAAAATAATCTAAGTGAAGCATGAGAGATCAATAGTTTCTATAAAACAAATCCACCACCATGCTCTAAAAGATATAAGTGAAGTACTAGAGCAAAACTATATAACTCAAAAGATATAAGTGAAGCACATAGAGTATTCTAATAATTTCCGAATCATGTCTGTATCTCTCAAAAGGTGTGTACAGAAAGGATGATTGTGGTAAACTAAAAAGCAAAGACTCAAATCATACAAGACGCTCCAAGCAAAACACATATCATGTGGTGAATAAAAATATAGCTCCAAGTAAAGTTACCGATGGAAGTAGACGAAAGAGGGGATGCCTTCCGGGGCATCCCCAAGCTTTGGCTTTTTGGTGTCCTTAGATTATCTTGGGGGTCCCATGGGCATCCCCAAGCTTAGGCTCTTGCCACTCCTTGTTCCATAATCCATCAAATCTTTCACCCAAAACTTGAAAACTTCACAACACAAAACTCAGCAGAAGATCTCGTGAGCTCCGTTAGCGAAAGAAAACAAAAGACCACTTCAAGGTACTGTAATGAAATCATTCTTTATTTATATTGGTGTTAAACCTACTGTATTCCAACTTCTCTATGGTTTATAAACTCTTTTACTAGCCATAGATTCATCAAAATAAGCAAACAACACACGAAAAACAGAATCTGTCAAAAACAGAACAGTCTGTAGTAATCTGTAACTAACGCAAACTTCTGGAACTCCAAAAAATCAGCCAAAATAGGACGACCTATAAAATTTGTTTATTGATCAGCAGCAATTGGAATCAATATTTTATCACGTTCTGGTGATTTTTAACAATTATTTTCGTGAACAGAAAGTTTCTGGAATTTTCTGCAAGATCAAATAACTATCATCCAAGAAAATCCTATAGGTTTAACTTGGCACAAACACTAATTAAAACATAAAAACACATCTAACCAGAGGCTAGATCAAATATTTATTCCTAAACAGAAGCAAAAAGCAAAAAAACTAAAATAAAATTGGGTTGCCTCCCAACAAGCGCTATCGTTTAACGCCCCTAGCTAGGCATAAAAGCAAGGATAGATCTAGGTATTGCCATCTTTGGTTTTCAAATTTTTAGCGGAATCAACCTTGAATCCGGGAGGTTCTTCATGTTTCCCTTCATATTCTGAAATTTTTAGAACTAAAGAATCCAACCGCTTATTGCAAAGAGTAATCAACATATTCATGCGGTGAATATTTCCGCTAACGTTCTTAAGAGGTTCAAGAGACTTCTGTAAAATCTTAGTTACTTCGCAAATTTTTTCAAAAACTTGTGTCTCTTCCTGGGTAGGATGAGGCCCCTTTTGTTGAGGTAGTGTTCCCACTATACCTTCTATAACTTCATGCGCAATATGGGGATCAATTTCAATAAAATTGCCTTTGGCAACGCAATCCAAGAGTTGGCTATGAGACATATTTAATCCAACATAAAATTGCGAAGCAAAATTCTCAGGTTCACTTCAAAGGTGCAATTACGGTAAGACTCCATTATTCTTAACCAGGCATCTTTTAAGTTTTCTCCTTGTCTTTGTTTGAAGTGAAAGACTTCAAACTCAGGGGACAACGGAGTAGATAAGGGACTAGCCATAACGACAAGCAAACGGAAAAGAGGCGAACGAAAAAGAGAGGGCGAATAAAACGGCAAGGGTGAAGTGGGGGAGAGGAAAACGAGAGGCAAATGGCGGGAGATAAGGGTTTGTGATGGGTACTTGGTATGTTGACTTTTGCGTAGACCTCCCCGGCAACGGCGCCAGAAATCCTTCTTGCTACCTCTTGAGCACTGCGTTGGTTTTCCCTTGAAGAGGAAAGGGTGATGCAGCAAAGTAGCGTAAGTATTTCCCTCAGTTTTTTGAGAACCAAGGTATCAATCCAGTAGGAGGCTACGCGCGAGTCCCTCGCACCTACACAAACAGATAAATCCTCGCAACCAACGAGATAAGGGGTTGTCAATCCCTACACGGTCACTTACGAGAGTGAGATCTGATAGATATGATAGGATAATATTTTTGGTATTTTTATGATAAAGATGCAAAGTAAAATAAAAGCAAAGTAAAAAAGCAACGAAAATAACTAAGTGTTGGAAGATTAATATGATGAAGATAGACCCGGGGGCCATAGGTTTCACTAGTGGCTTCTCTCAAGAGCATAAGTATTTTACGGGGGTGAACAAATTACTGTTGAGCAATTGACAGAATTGAGCATAGTTATGAGAATATCTAGGTATGATCATGTATATAGGCATCACGTCCGAGACAAGTAGACCGACTCCTGCCTGCATCTACTACTATTACTCCACACATCGACCGCTATCCAGCATGCATCTAGAGTATTAAGTTCATAAGAACAGTGTAACGCTTTAAGCAAGATGACATGATGTAGAGGGATAAATTCATGCAATATGATAAAAAAAACCATCTTGTTATCCTCGATGGCAACAATACAATACGTGCCTTGCTGCCCCTACTGTCACTGGGAAAGGACACCGCAAGATTGAACCCAAAGCTAAGCACTTCTCCCATTGCAAGAAAGATCAATCTAGTAGGCCAAACCAAACTGATAATTCGAAGAGACTTGCAAAGATAACCAATCATACATAAAAGAATTCAGAAGATTCAAATATTGTTCATAGATAAACTTGATCATAATCCCACAATTCATCGGTCTCAACAAACACACCGCAAAAGAAGATTACATCGAATAGATCTCCACAAGAGAGGGGGAGAACATTGTATTGATATCCAAAAAGTGAGAGGAAGCCATCTAGATAATAACTATGGACCCGAAGTTCTGAGGTAAACTACTCACACTTCATCGGAGAGGCTATGGTGTTGATGTAGAAGCCCTCCGTGATCAATGCCCCCTCCGACGGAGCTCCGGAACAGGCCCCAAGATGGGATCTCGTGGGTACAGAAGGTTGCGGCGGTGGAATTAGGTTTTTGGCTCCGTATCTGATCGTTTGGGGGTACGTAGGTATATATAGGAGGAAGGAGTACGTCGGTGGAGCAACGTGGGGCCCACGAGGGTGGATGGCGCGCCTGGGGGGTTGGCGCGCCCCCCTAACTCGTGGCTTCCTGGAAGCTTCCTTGACTTAGGGTCCAAGTCTCCTGGATCATGTTCGTTCCAAAAATCACGTTCCCGAAGGTTTCATTCCGTTTGGACTCCGTTTGATATTCTTTTTCTGCGAAACTCTGAATTAGGCAAAAATAGCAATTCTGGGCTGGGCCTCCGGTTAATAGGTTAGTCCCAAAAATAATATAAAAGTGAATAATAAAGCCCAATAATGTCCAAAACAGAAGATAATATAGCATGGAGCAATCAAAAATTATAGATACGTTGGAGACATATCATCGAGCTCTGGCTCGCGGCACGCCCCGCGCACGTCACCTCACCAGGCCCTCAGTGCCTTCGTCTCCTCGCGAAGCAGCCAGCGGTGGACTGGCAACCATAATGGCAACTGTGTTTCTCCTTGTGCTGGCTCGCAGGAATCTCATGAGAATGACAACAGGCAGCACCGCAAGCTCCCTCTCCTCTCATGCAATCCGCTTGCGCGTTAAAAGGGGGGCTCCTGAGCATTGCGACTCCGGAGCTCCTACTGGCTCTCCAGCCCTCACCCCATGGCCTTGACCACGGCACGCGACCTGGCATACCAGCGGCGGCTAAGCTCGCTCGAGGGCCGGGACCTGAGGACGTAGAGCACGAAGAGGAGCGTGGAGAAGAGAGGGGGGGCTCGCACGGACCTGGCCTAGCTACGCATTAATGCGGCGCATCGTAAGGAATCGGCCCCAGACCGCCAAGATAAGTCTCGCGCTCAGATCGGCTAATCATTGGAGCTTAGGGGTCACGCTCGCCGCAGCCCTGTTGCGGCAACGTCGCCTCCCTTTCCTACCTTACCACGGCTGCTTGAGCGCTAAAGGGGACCCCCTGAGCATCACGCCTCAGGAGCTCTTACTAGACCTCGGGCCGCTCACCTCCTGGCCTTGACCATGGTACGCGACCTGGCATACCAGCGACGACTGCAGCTTGCCTGGGGACCGGGACCTGTCAGCGTAGAGCAACAAGCCGTCGCGAGGCTGGAAAGGGGAAACCGAGCCTACACAGGACGTGCGTTCACAAGTTCCATTATCGCGATAATATCAACAAAAGACATCACAGACCCTTTACACGCCCCCATGGGGTACTTTTTGATTCCTCACAGGGAACAAAAGACGAGAACTTAGGGGAATCATATCTACACGCCCCCGCAGCCGACGCCATCATCAACACTGGGCCACGGGAGGCCGGCGCCAACCCCAACCAGATCAGTGACGGTGGCGGCTGGATGCCGCAGCCCTGCTCCGGGAGCGACGAGAGCTCGGGGAACGTAGTTGTCGTCGCTCGTCTCCGTAGTCTCATAGAGCTCAGGAGAACTGCTGGACTCCCAAGGGTCGCTGCTACTGGAGGAATCGCGAGCGGAGTGCGCATCGACCTGGCGCTCCCCTCCGGGGCAGCACTCCAGGCGGCGGCCCTCCGCATTGAAGACCTTGAAGGACAGCGTGGAAGCGCCGTCATAATCGAAGTGGATTGCGAGGGCGCCCTCAGCACGGCAGACCCGCGCGACCTCACCCCAGCCGCGGGTCATGAAGATCTTGCCGGGGGAGACCACTTCAACCTCTGCTCCGGTCGCCGGAGCGTCGCAGTCAGCATGCTGCAACCAGAGCTCGAGGGGTCCCCTCGGTGGCATCGCGTCGGAGAATAACCGCGGGAAGCAGATCCAAGAGCTCGGGGGCATCACCGCCCACAGCACAAGCTCGCGCGAGGAGTCCGCCGCGTGGACTTCAGGAGCGGCGACACGCGTTATCACGGCACGTCGACCTTGGCCACGGCGCGCACACCGGCGCTCGTTGCTCTGTCCTCCTGAGCCCCCGGCTTGGGCGTACAGGGGAAGCGGATAACCAGGAGGAGGCCGCTCGCACCAAGGCCTAGTCACCACCTGCATCGCCGCTGCGTCGCGGCGGTGAACCGATCTCTTCTTCGGCGGGAGCGGCACCGGCCCGTCGAGGGGATTCTTTCCCTTCTCTGCAGCAGAAAACCTTCGGATGGGCGCCATTGCTACTAGCAGAGGATCGAGGAGGAAGAAGCAAACAGGATGGCAAGAAATGGGCGACGGGGGCTCCACCCTCCTCCTCATTTATAGCAGGAGAAGGCCAACCAGCGCCCCCCAGGATCGTAGGTAATGATGGTTTTCCTTGCATGTCGCAGGGACTTGTCAAGTAGGGCAGTTGCCAAGGAAGTGTGGGGAAGCGGAGACGCCCACGTCCGCGGTGCTCCGTGCTTGACCTTTGGCTTCGCCTCGAAGCCAAGCCCGAGCGCGCCTTGGGCCCGGGAGCTATTGTCGGCGTTCTAGGAACGGGGGTCCCCAGACTTGCCTACCTGCGGCCCACGGCGTGGCTCTGCGAGCATGCCCGTACGGCCCATCTTCATCAACAAGGCATTCAAGACCCTCGCGAGGGGCCAAGCCTCGCGAGGCGGACGACGCAAGACCTCCTCAGGAGCGGCCTCGCCAGGCAGGCTCGCGAGGGGCGGAGATATCAAGGCAAGGCAAACCTCGCGAGGTTCTCATGACGTGAGCCATGACGATCGAGACTAGGCGGGCGCCAGGCGGGCTCCAGCGCGCACAGTGTCCTTGTTTCCCCTTTGGTGCTAAGGAAGCGAGCGCAGGCGCGGAGTACCGAGGCAGCAAACAAAGGTTTCCATATCAGTGCAACAAGACCAAGACCAGCAGGACGGCAAGACGGAGGTCAGCATGGAGCCCAAGGCGGCGTCACCACCAGAGCCTTTTGCAGGCGAAGACCGCTTTTGTCAGGATAAGCTGTACTAGCTGTCCCCTTTCAAATTGGCCGTTGTTGGCTCCCTTCCCGCTCAATATTTGGGAAGAGGACCAGGGCCTATATAAGTAGGACTAGCCACCACTGTAGAGAGAGGCGGGATCTCATCTTGAGTAATCCACACCCACACAAGTTCGCCAAGCACAAGAACACCTCATCCTCAGGAGGCTGTTCTTCCCCTTGTACTATTCATCATCAGCCCAAGAGGCAATCCACCACCACCACACTGGAGTAGGGTATTACACCACAACGGTGGCCTGAACCAGTATAAATCTTGTGTCCCTTGTGTTGTGAGTTCATTCTGGAGATCTTAGCAACCTAGGACGTGGATCGGTAGGGGGAGAACTTCGCGCGCACCCCAGAGTTCGAACCTTAAGGGTTTTTGCCGGAACCCGTGATCCAACACACCCGAACTTGCATTCTCTCAGTGCTACGCCTAGAACTACTGCCCCAAGTGGTAGTGCCGCTCACCTGAGCAGTAGTACCACTTGTGTGCAGGCTGAAGGCATAACAATTGAATTTTTTTCCTCCTATAAAAGAGGGTTTTCTTCTCCAATATTTTTTATCCTTTGAGCTCGTGTCTGATACGTCTCCAACATATCCATAATTTTGGATTGTTCCATGCTATTATATTATCTGTTTTGGATGTTTAATGGGCTTTATTATGCACTTTTTATATTATTTTTGGGACTAACCTACTAACCAAAGGCCTAGTGCAAATTACTGTTTTTTTTGCCTATTTCAGTGTTTCACAGAAAAGGAATATCAACGGAATCCAAACGGAATGAAACCTTCGGGAGAGTTATTTTCGGAAAAAACGCAATTCAGGAGACTTGGAGTGGATGTCAAGGAAGCAACGAGGCGGCCACGAGGTAGGAAGGCGCGCCCCCCACCCTCGTGGGCCCCTCGTGGCTCCACGGACTTACTTCTTTTGCCTATATATACTCATATACCCCAAAAACATCCGAGAGCACCACAAAACCCTATTTCCACCGCCGCAACCTTCTGTACCCGTGAGATCCCATCTTGGGGACTTTTCCGGCGCTCCGCCGGAGGGGGAATCGATCATGGAGGGCTTCTACATCAACACCATAGCCTCTCCGATGATGTGTGAGTAGTTTACCACAGACCTTCGGGTCCATAGTTATTAGCTATATGGCTTCTTCTCTCTCTTTAGATCTCAATACAAAGTTCTCCTCGATTCTCTTGGAGATCTATTCGATGTAATTCTTTTTGCGGTGTGTTTGTCGAGATCCGATGAATTGTGGGTTTATGATCAAGATTATCTATGAACAATATTTGGTTCTTCTCTGAATTCTTATACGTATGATTTGATATCTTTGCAAGTCTCTTCGAATTAACAGTTTGGTTTGGCCTACTAGATTGATCTTTCTTGCAATGGGATAAGTGCTTAGCTTTGGGTTCAATCTTGCGGTGTCCTTTCCCAGTGACAGCAGGGGCAACAAGGCACGTATTGTATTGTTGCCATCAAGGATAAAAAGATGGGGTTTATATCATATTTCTTGAGTTTATCCCTCTACATCATGTTATCTTGCCTAATGCGTTACTCTGTTCTTATGAACTTAATACTCTAGATGCATGCTGGATGGCGGTCGATGTGTGGAGTAATAGTAGTAGATGCAGAATCGTTTCGGTCTACTTCTCGCGGACGTGATGCTTATATACATGAACATGCCTAGATATTCTCATAACTATGCGCTTTTCTATCAATTGCTCGACAGTAATTTGTTCACCCACCATAGAATTTGCTATCTTGAGAGAAGCCACTAGTGAAACCTATGGCCCCTGGGTCTATCTTCCATCATATTAATCTCCCTTTAATTAGCTATTTCTGTCGCCGTTTATTTTGCAATCTTTACTTTCCAATCTATATCATAAAAATACCAAAAATATTTATCTTATTATCTCTATCAGATCTCACTTTTGCAAGTGGCCGTGAAGGGATTGACAACCCCTTTATCGCGTTGGTTGCAAGGTTCTTATTTGTTTGTGCAGGTACAAGGCGACTTGCGTGTAGCCTCCTACTGGATTGATACCTTGGTTCTCAAAAACTGAGGGAAATACTTGTGCTACTTTGCTGCATCACCCTTTCCTCTTCAAGGAAAAACCAACGCATGCTCAAGTGGTAGCAAGAAGGATATCTGGCGCCGTTGCCAGGGAGGCTTACGCCAAGTCAAGTCAAGATTTGATCTCCCAGCAACTAGCCATTTCTGGCGCCGTTGCCAGGGAGATCTAAGCACAAGTCAAGACATACCATGTACCCATCACAAACCCTTATCCCTCGCATTACATTATTTGCCATTTGCCTCTCGTTTTCCTCTCCCCCACTTCACCTTTGCCGTTTTATTCACCCTCTTTTTCGTTCGCCTCTTTTTACTTGCTTCTTGGGTGCTTGTGTGTTGGATTGTTTGTCACGATGGCTCAATACAATACTAAATTGTGTGATTTCTCCAATACCAACAACAATGATTTTCTTAGCACTCTAATTGCTCCTATTACCGATGCTGAATCTTGTGAAATTAATGCTGCTTTGCTGAATCTTGTCATGAAAGATCAATTCTCTGGCCTTCCTAGTGAAGATGCCACTACACATCTAAACAACTTTGTTGATTTGTGTGATATGCAAAAGAAGAAAGATGTGGATAATGATATTGTTAAATTGAAGCTATTTCCGTTTTCGCTTAGAGATCGTGCTAAAACTTGGTTTTCGACTTTGCCTAAAAATAGTATTGATTCATGGAATAAGTGCAAAGATGCTTTTATCTCTAAGTATTTTCCTCCCGCTAAGATCATCTCTCTTAGAAAGGATATTATGAATTTTAAGCAACTTGATCATGAGCATGTTGCACAAGCTTGGGAGAGGATGAAATTAATGATACATAATTGCCCTACTCATGGTTTGAATTTATGGATGATCATACAAATTTTTTATGCTGGATTGAATTTTGCTTCTAGAAATCTTTTAGATTCGGCCGCGGGAGGCACTTTTATGGAAATCACTTGAGGAGAAGCTACTAAACTCCTAGATAATATTATGGTTAATTATTCTCAATGGCACACCGTAAGATCTACTAGTAAAAAGGTTCATGCAATAGAAGAGATTAATGTTTTAAGTGGAAAGATAAATGAACTTATGAAATTGTTTGCTAATAAGAGTGTTTCTTTTGATCCTAATGATATGCCTTTGTCTGCTTTGATTGAGAATAATAATGAATCTATGGATGTGAATTTTATTGGTAGGAACAATTTTGGTAACAACGCGTATAGAGGAAACTTTAATCCTAGGCCATTTCCTAGTAATTCCTCTAATAATTATGGTAATTCCTACAACAACTCTTATGGAAATTTCAATAAGATGCCCTCTGATTTTGAGACTAGTGTTAAAGAATTTATGATTTCGCAAAAGAATTTCAATGCTTTGCTTGAAGAAAAATTTCCTAAGATTGATGAGTTGGCTAGGAACGTGGATAGAATTTCTCATGATGTTGATTCTTTGAAACATAGATCTATTCCACCTAAGCATGATATCAATGAGTCTCTCAAAGCCATGAGAAGTTCCATTGATGAGTGCAAAGAAAGAACCGCTAGGATGCGTGCTAAAAAGATTGCTTTATGAAAGCGTGTTCTTCTAGTTATCATGATGAAGATCTAAAAGTGATTGATATGTCTCCTATTAAATCTTTGTTTTGCAATATGAATCTTGATAATTATGGGACTGGAGATGAGTCAACTTTAGTTAAAAGGCGTCCCAATGATTCAGAGTTTTCAGATCTTGATGCAAAAATTGGTAAAAGTGGGATTGAAGAGGTCAAAACTTTACATAGTAATGAACCCACTATTTTGGATTTCAAGGAATTTAATTATGATAATTGTTCTTTGATAGATTGTATTTCCTTGTTGCAATCCGTGTTAAATTCTCCTCATGCTTATGATCAAAATAAAGCTTTTACTAAACATATCGTTGATGCTTTAATGCAATCTTATGAAGAAAAGCTTGAATTAGATGTCTCTATCCCTAGAAAACTTTATGATGAGTGGGAACCTACTATTAGAATTAAGATTAAAGATCACGAATGTTATGCTTTTTGTGATTTGGGTGCTAGTGTTTCCACGATTCCAAAAACTTTGTGTGATCTGTTAGGTTTCCGTGAATTTGATGATTGCTCTTTAAACTTGCACCTTGCGGATTCCACCATTAAGAAACCTATGGGAAGGATTAATGATGTTCTTATTGTTGCAAATAGGAATTATGTGCCCGTAGATTTTATTGTTCTTGATATAGATTGCAATCCTACATGTCCTATTATTCTTGGTAGACCCTTCCTTAGAACGATTGGTGCAATTATTGATATGAAAGAAGGAAATATTAGATTCCAATTTCTGATAAGGAAAGGCATGGAACACTCTCCTAGTCAGAAAATTAAATTACCTTATGAATCTATTATGAGAGCCACTTATGAATTGCATACCAAAGATGATAATACCTAGATCTATTCTTGCCTTTATGCCTAGCTAGGGGCGTTAAACGATAGCGCTTGTTGGGAGGCTGCTACCTCTTGAGCACTGCGTTGGTTTTCCCTTGAAGAGGAAAGGATGATGCAGCAAAGTAGCGTAAGTATTTCCCTCAGTTTTTGAGAACCAAGGTATCAATCCAGTGGGAGACTACATGCAAGTCGCCTCGTACCTACACAACAAATAAGAACCTTGCAACCAACGCAAAAAAGGGGTTGTCAATCCCTTCACGGCCACTTGCAAAAGTGAGATCTGATAGAGATAATAAGATAAATATTTTTGGTATTTTTTATGATATATATTGAAAGTAAAGATTGCAAAGTAAAATAGATTGGAAACTTATCTGATGGAAAATAGACCCGGGGGCCATAGGTTTCACTAGTGGCTTCTCTCAAGATAGCATAAGTATTACGGTGGGTGAACAAATTACTGTCGAGCAATTGATAGAAAAGTGCATAGTTATGAGAATATCTAGGCATGATCATGTATATAGGCATCACGTCCGCGACAAGTAGACCGAAACGATTCTGCATCTACTACTATTACTCCACACATCGACCGCTATCCAGCATGCATCTAGAGTAACGCATTAGGCAAGATGACATGATGTAGAGGGATAAACTCAAGAAATATGATATAAACCCCCATCTTGTTATCCTCGATGGCAACAATACAATGTGTGCCTTGGTGCCCCTGCTGTCACTGGGAAAGGACACCGCAAGATTGAACCCAAAGCTAAGCACTTCTCCCATTGCAAGAAAGATCAATCTAGTAGGCCAAACCAAACTGATAATTCGAAGAGACTTGCAAAGATAACAAATCATACATAAAATAATTCAGAGGAGATTCAAATATTGTTCATAGATAATCTTGATCATAAACCCACAATTCATCGGATCTCGACAAACACACCGCAAAAAGAATTACATCGAATAGATCTCCAAGAAGATCGAGGAGAACTTTGTATTGAGATCCAAAGAGAGAGAAGAAGCCATCTAGCTAATAACTATGGACCCGAAGGTCTATGGTAAACTACTCACACATCATCGGAGAGGCTATGGTGTTGATGTATAAGCCCTCCGTGATCGATTCCCCCTCCGGCGGAGCGCCGAAAAAGGCCCCAAGATGGGATCTCACGGGCACAGAAGGTTGCGGCGGTGGAAATAGGGTTTCGTGGTGCTCCTGGATGTTTTTGGGGTATATGGATATATATAGGAGGAAGAAGTAGGTCGGTGGAGCTACGAGGGTGAGGGCGCACCGAGGGGGGCAGGCGCGCCTCCCTGTCTCGTGGCCTCCTCGCTTCTTTCTTGACGCCCACTCCAAGTCCCCTGGATCACGTTTGTTCCAAAAATAACTCTCCCGAAGGTTTCATTCCGTTTGGATTCCGTTTGATATTCCTTTTCTGCGAAACACTAAATTAGGCACAAAAACAGCAATTTGCACTAGGCCTTTGGTTAGTAGGTTAGTCCCAAAAATAATATAAAAGTGCTTAGTAAAGCCCATTAAACATCCAAAACAGATAATATAATAGCATGGAACAATCAAAAAATTTCATGCTATTATATTATCTGTTTTGGATGTTTATGGGCTTTACTAAGCACTTCTATATTATTTTTGGGACTAACCTACTAACCAAAGGCCCAGTGCAAATTGCTGTTTTTTGTGTGCCTATTTAAGTGTTTCGCAGAAAAGGAATATCAAACGGAATCTAAACGGAATGAAACCTTCGGGAGAGTTATTTTTGGAACAAACGTGATCCAGGGGACTTGGAGTGCACGTCAAGAAAGAAGCGAGGAGGCCATGAGGCAGGGAGGCGCGCCCCCACCCTCTGTTGGAAATATGCCCTAGAGGCAATAATAAATTGGTTATTATTATATTTCCTTATTCATGATAATCGTTTATTATCCATGCTAGAATTGTATTGATAGGAAACTCAGATACATGTGTGGATACATAGACAACACCATGTCCCTAGTAAGCCTCTAGTTGACTAGCTCGTTGATTAATAGATGGTTACGGTTTCCTGACCATGGACATTGGATGTCGTTGATAACGGGATCACATCATTAGGAGAATGATGTGATGGACAAAACCCAATCCTAAGCATAGCATAAAAGATCGTGTAGTTTCGTTTGCTAGAGCTTTTCCAATGTCAAGTATCTTTTCCTTAGACCATGAGATCGTGCAACTCCCGGATACCGTAGGAGTGCTTTGGGTGTGCCAAACGTCACAACGTAACTGGGTGACTATAAAGGTGCACTACGGGTATCTCCGAAAGTGTCTGTTGGGTTGGCACGGATCGAGACTGGGATTTGTCACTCCGTGTGACGGAGAGGTATCTCTGGGCCCACTCGGTAATGCATCATCATAATGAGCTCAATGTGACTAAGGCGTTAGTCACGGGATCATGCATTGCGGTACGAGTAAAGAGACTTGCCGGTAACGAGATTGAACAAGGTATTGGGATACCGACGATCGAATCTCGGGCAAGTAACATACCGTTTGACAAAGGGAATTGCATACGGGATTGATTGAATCCTCGACACCGTGGTTCATCCGATGAGATCATCGTGGAACATGTGGGAGCCAACATGGGTATCCAGATCCTGCTGTTAGTTATTGACCGGAGAGGCGTCTCGGTCATGTCTGCATGTCTCCCGAACCCGTAGGGTCTACACACTTAAGGTTCGGTGACGCTAGGGTTGTAGAGATATATGTATGCGGAAACCCGAAAGTTGTTCGGAGTCCCGGATGAGATCCCGGACGTCACGAGAGGTTCCGGAATGGTCCGGAGGTGAAGAATGATATATAGGAAGTCAAGTTTCGGCCACCGGGAAAGTTTCGGGGGTTACCGGTATTGTACCGGGACCACCAGAAGGGTCCCGGGGGTCCACCGGGTGGGGCCACCTATCCCGGAGGGCCCCATGGGCTGAAAGTGGAAGGGAACCAGCCCCTAGTGGGCTGGGCGCCCCCCCTTGGGCCTCCCCCCATGCGCCTAGGGTTGGGAACCCTAGGGTGGGGGGACTTCCCCCTTGGCTTGGGGGGCAAGGCAACCCTTTCCACCCCTTGGCCGCTGCCCCCCCAACCCTAGATGGGTGTTGGCCGGCCCCCCCTCCCAAGGGGGCCTATATAAAGGGGGGGAGGGAGGGAAGCAACCTACAGCCTTGGGCGCCTCCCTCCTCCCCTGCAACACCTCTCTCTCTCTCTCGCAGAAGCTTGGCGAAGCCCTGCCAGAGACCCGCTACATCCACCACCACGCCGTCGTGCTGCTGGATCTCCATCAACCTCTCCTTCCCCCTTGCTGGATCAAGAAGGAGGAGACGTCGCTGCACCGTACGTGTGTTGAACGCGGAGGTGCCGTCCGTTCGGCACTCGGTCATCGGTGATTTGGATCACGGCGAGTACGACTCCGTCATCCACGTTCATTGGAACGCTTCCGCTCGCGATCTACAAGGGTATGTAGATGCACTCCTTTCCCCTCGTTGCTAGTAGACTCCATAGATGCATCTTGGTGAGCGTAGGAAAATTTTAAATTATGCTACGATTCCCAACAGTGGCATCATGAGCCAGGTCTATGCGTAGTTACTATGCACGAGTAGAACACAAAGCAGTTGTGGGCGTTGAGTTTGCCAATTCTTCTTGCCGCTACTAGTCGTTTCTTGTTTCGGAGGCATTGTAGGATGAAGCGGCCCGGACCGACCTTACACGTACGCTTATGTGAGACAGGTTCCACCGACTGACATGCACTAGATGCATAAGGTGGCTAGCGGGTGTCTGTCTCTCCTACTTTAGTCGGAACGGATTCGATGAAAAGGGTCCTTATGAAGGGTAAATAGAAATTGGCAAATCATGTTGTGGTCATACGTAGGTAAGAAAACGTTCTTGCTAGAAACCTACAAACCACGTAAAAACTTGCAACAACAATTAGAGGACGTCTAACTTGCTTTTGCAGCAAGTGCTATGTGATGTGATATGGCCAGAAGATGTGATGAATGATATATGTGATGTATGAGATTGATCACATTCTTGTAATAGGAATCACGACTTGCATGTCGATGAGTATGACAACCGGCAGGAGCCATAGGAGTTGTCTTTATTATTTTGCATGACCTGCGTGTCATTGAATAACGCCATGTAAATTACTTTACTTTGTTGCTAAACGCGTTAGCCATAGAAGTAGAAGTAATCGTTGGAGTGACGACTTCATGAAGACACAATGATGGAGATCATGATGATGGAGATCATGGTGTCATGCCGGTGACGAAGATGATCATGGTGCCCCGAAGATGGAGATCAAAGGAGCATGATGATATTGGCCATATCATGTCACTATTTGATTGCATGTGATGTTTATCATGTTTTTGCATCTTATTTGCTTAGAACGACGGTAGTAAGTAAGATGATCCCTTATAATAATTTCAAGAAAGTGTTCACCCTAACTGTGCACCGTTGCGAAGGTTCGTTGTTTCGAAGCACCACGTGATGATCGGGTGTGATCGATTCTAACGTTCGAATACAACGGGTGTTGACGAGCCTAGCATGTACAGACATGGACTCGGAACACACGCAATACACTTAGGTTGACTTGACGAGCCTAGCATGTACAGACATGGCCTCGGAACACGGAGGACCGAAAGGTCGAGCATGAGTCGTATAGAAGATACGATCAACATGGAGATGTTCACCGATCTTGACTAGTCCGTCTCACGTGATGATCGGACACGGCCTAGTTAAACTCGGATCATGTTTCACTTAGATGACTAGAGGGATGTCTATCTGAGTGGGAGTTCATAATCAGATGAACTTCATTATCATGAACATAGTCAAAAAGGTATTTGCAAATTATGTCATAGCTTGCGCTTTAGTTCTACTGGTTAAGATATGTTCCTAGAGAAAATTTAGTTGAAAGTTGGTAGTAGCAATTATGCGGACTGGGTCCGTAAACTGAGGATTGTCCTCATTGCTGCACAGAAGGCTTATGTCCTTAATGCACCGCTCGGTGTGCTGAACCTCAGCGTCGTCTGTAGATGTTACGAAACATCTGACATACACGTTTTGATGACTACGTGATAGTTCAGTGCGGTTTAGAATTGTGGCACCAAAGACGTTTTTGAAACGTCGCAGAACATGTGAGATGTTCCAAAGACTGAAATTGGGATTTCAGACTAGTGCCCACGTCAGGAGGTATGAGACCTCTGACAAGTTTCTTAAGCCTGCAAACTAAGGGAGAAAAGCTCAATCGTTGAGCATGTGCTCAGATTGTCTGAATGCCACAATCGCTTGAATCGAGTGGGAGTTAATCTCCCAGATGATATAGTGATAGTTCTCCATAGTCACTGCCACCAAGCTAGTAGAGCTTCGTGATGAACTATAACATATCAGGGATAGATGATGATCCTTGAGCTATTCGCGATGTTTGACACCGCGAGAGTAGAAATCAAGAAGGAGCATCAATTGTTGATGGTTAGTAAAAACCACTAGTTTAAGAAGGGAAAGGGCAAAAGGGATACTTCATGAAACAGCAAGTCGTTTGCTGCTCTAGTGAAGAATCCCAAAGTTGAACCCAAACCCGAGACTAAGTGCTTCTGTAATAAGGGGAACGGTCACTGAAGCAGTACTACCCTAGATACTTGGTAGATGAGAAGGCAGGCAAGGTCGACAGAAGTATATTGGATATACGTTATATGAATGTGTACTTTACTAGTACTCCTAGCAGCACCAGGGTATTAGATACCGGTTCGGTTGCTAAGTGTTAGTAACTCGAAATAAAAGCTGCGGAATAAACGGAGACTAGCTAAAGGTGAGATGACGATATGTGTTGGAGGTGTTTCCAAGGTTGATGTGATCAAGCATCGAATGCTCCCTCTACCATCGAGATTTGGTGTTTGCGTTAAGCATGATTGGATTATGTTTATCGCAATACGGTTATTCATTTAAGGAGAATAATGGTTACTCTGTTTATTTGAATAATACCTTCAATGGTCTTGCACCTGAAATGAATCTCGATCGCCATGATACACATGTTCGTGCCAAAAGATATAAGATAGTAATGATAGTACCACATACTTGTGGCACTGCTACTTGAGTCATATTGGTATAAAACGCATGAAGAAGCTCCATATAGATGGATCTTTGGACTCACTCGTTTTGAAAAGATTGAGACATGCGAACCGTGTCTATTGGTATATACATGCATGAAGAAACTCCATGCAGATGGATCGTTTGGACTCACTTGAGACATGCAAATCATACCACATGGGCAAGATGACTGAAAGTCCTCGTTTTCAGTAAGATGGAACAAGAGAGCAACTTATTGGAAGTAATACATTTTGATGTACGCAGTCCAATGAGTGCTGAGGCATACAGTGGATATCGTTATGTTCTTACTTCACAGATGATTTGAGTAGATGCTGAGTGTATTTACTTGATGAAACACTAATCTGAATTATTGAAAGGTTCAAGTAATTTCAGAGTGAAGTTGAAGATCGTCGTGACAAGAGGATAAAATGTCTGTGATATGATCATAGAGATGAGTATCTGAGATACGAGTTTGGCACACAATTGAGACATTGTGGAAAGTGTTTCACAATTAATACCGCCTGGAACACCATAGTGTGATGGTGTGTCCGAACATCATAACTGCACCCTATTGGATATGGTGCATACCATGATGTTTCTTATCGAATTACCACTATCGTTTATGGGTTAGGCATTAGAGACAACCGCATTCACTTTAAAAGGGGCACCACGCAATTCCGTTGAGACGACACCATTTAGAGACCTAAGTTGTCGTTTCTTAAAAGTTTGGGGCTGCGATGCTTATGTGAAAAAGTTTCAGGCTGATAAGCTCGAACCCAAAGCGGATAAATGCATCTTCATAGAATACCCAAAAACAGTTGGGTATACCTCCTATTTCAGATCTGGAAGCAAAAGTAATTGCTTCTAGAAACGAGTCCTTTCTCGAGGAAAAGTTTCTCTCGAAAGAATTGAGTGGGAGGATGGTGGAGACTTGATAAGGTTATTGAACCGTCGCTTCAACTAGTGTGTAGCAGGGCACAGGAAGTTGTTCCTGTGGCACCTGTACCAATTGAAGTGGAAGCTTATGATAGTGATCATGAAACTTCGGATCAAGTCACTACCAAACCTCGTAGGACGACGAGGATGCGCACTACTTCAGAGTAATGCGTGATCCTGTCTTGGAAGTCATGTTGCTAGACAACAATGAACCTACGAGCTATGGAGAAGCGATGGTGGGCCCATATTCCGACGAATGGCTCGAGGCCATGAAATCCGAGATAGAATCCATGTATCAGAACAAAGCGTGGACTTTGGTGAACTTGCCCGATGATCGGCAAGCCATTGAGATAAATGGATCTTTAAGAAGAAGACAGACATGGACGGTAATGTTACCGTCTATGAAGCTCGACTTGTGGCAAAAAGTATTTTCACAAGTTCAAGGAGTTGACTATGATGAGTTTTTCTCATCCGTAGCGATGCTTAGGTCCGTCGGAATCATGTTAGCATTAGCTGCATTTATGAAATCTGGCAGATGGATGTCAAAACAAGTTTCCTTACCAGTTTTCGTAAGGAAAGGTTGTATGTGATACAATCAGAAAGGTTTTGTCGATCCTAAGGATGCTAAAAGGTATGCTAGCTCCAGCGATCCTTCCATGGATTAGAGCAAGCATCTCGGAGTCAGAATATACGCTTTGATGGAGTGATCAAAGTTTTTGGGTTTATACAAAGTTTGTTAGAAACTTGTATTTACAATAAAGTGAGTGGGAGCGCTACAACATTTCTGATAAGTATATGTGAATGACATATTGTTGATCCGAAATGATGTAAAATTTCTGGAAAGCATAAAGGGTTGTTTGAAAGGAATTTTTCAAAGGAAGACCTGGATAAAGCTGCTTACATATTGGGCATCAAGATCCATAGAGATAGATCAAGACGCCTGATGATACTTTCAAAAGACAGCACACCTTGACATGATTTTGAAAGAGTTCAAAATAGATCAGCAAAGAAGGAGTTCTTGGCTGTGTTACAAGGTGTGAGTATTGAGTAAGACTCAAGACCTGACCACAGCAGAAGATAGATAAAGGACGAAGGTCGTCCCCTATGCTTTAGACGTAGGCTCTATAGTATGCTATGCTGTGTACCGCACATGTAGTGTGCGTTGCCATGAGTTGGTCAAGAGGGTACAATAGTGATCCGGGAAAGGATCTCATGACAGCGGTCGAACTTATCCTTAGTACCTAGTGGATTAAGGAATTTTCTCGATTATGGAGGTGGAAAGGAGTTCGTCGTAAAGGGTTACGTCGATGCGAACTTTGACACTAATCCGGATGATTCTGAGTAGTAAACCGGATTCGTATAGTAGAGCAATTATTTGAAATGGCTCCAAATAGCGCGTGGTAGCATCCACAAGATGACATAGATATTCGTAAAGCACACGGTTCTGAAAGGTTCAGACCCGTTGACTAATAAACTCTCTCACAAGCATAACATGATCAAACCAGAACACATTGAGTGTTAAAAACATAGTGATGTGAACTAGATTGTTGACTCTAGTAAACTCTTTAGATGTTGGTCACATGGTGATGTGACCAGTGAGTCTTAATCACATAGTGATGTGAACTAGATTATTGACTCTAGTGCAAGTGGGAGACTGTTGGAAATATGCCCTAGAGGCAATAATAAATTGGTTATTATTATATTTCCTTATTCATGATAATCGTTTATTATCCATGCTAGAATTGTATTGATAGGAAACTCAGATACATGTGTGGATACATAGACAACACCATGTCCCTAGTAAGCCTCTAGTTGACTAGCTCGTTGATCAATAGATGGTTACGGTTTCCTGACCATGGACATTGGATGTCGTTGATAACGGGATCACATCATTAGGAGAATGATGTGATGGACAAGACCCAATCCTAAGCATAGCATAAAAGATCGTGTAGTTTCGTTTGCTAGAGCTTTTCCAATGTCAAGTATCTTTTCCTTAGACCATGAGATCGTGCAACTCCCGGATACCGTAGGAGTGCTTTGGGTGTGCCAAACGTCACAACGTAACTGGGTGACTATAAAGGTGCACTACGGGTATCTCCGAAAGTGTCTGTTGGGTTGGCACGGATCGAGACTGGGATTTGTCACTCCGTGTGACGGAGAGGTATCTCTGGGCCCACTCGGTAATGCATCATCATAATGAGCTCAATGTGACTAAGGCGTTAGTCACGGGATCATGCATTGCGGTACGAGTAAAGAGACTTGCCGGTAACGAGATTGAACAAGGTATTGGGATACCGACGATCAAATCTCAGGCAAGTAACATACCGTTTGACAAAGGGAATTGCATACGGGATTGATTGAATCCTCGACACCGTGGTTCATCCGATGAGATCATCGTGGAACATGTGGGAGCCAACATGGGTATCCATATCCCGCTGTTGGTTATTGACCGGAGAGGCGTCTCGGTCATGTCTGCATGTCTCCCGAACCCGTAGGGTCTACACACTTAAGGTTCGGTGACGCTAGGGTTGTAGAGATATATGTATGCGGAAACCCGAAAGTTGTTCGGAGTCCCGGATGAGATCCCGGACGTCACGAGAGGTTCCGGAATGGTCCGGAGGTGAAGAATTATATATAGGAAGTCAAGTTTCGGCCACCGGGAAAGTTTCGGGGGTTACCGGTATTGTACCGGGACCACCGGAAGGGTCCCGGGGGTCCACCGGGTGGGGCCACCTATCCCGGAGGGCCCCATGGGCTGAAAGTGGAAGGGAACCAGCCCCTAGTGGGCTGGGCGCCCCCCCTTGGGCCTCCCCCCATGCGCCTAGGGTTGGGAACCCTAGGGTGGGGGGACTTCCCCCTTGGCTTGGGGGGCAAGGCAACCCTTTCCACCCCTTGGCCGCCGCCCCCCCAACCCTAGATGGTTGTTGGCCGGCCCCCCCTACCAAGGGGGCCTATATAAAGGGGGGAGGGAGGGCAGCAACCTACAGCCTTGGGCGCCTCCCTCCTCCCCTGCAACACCTCTCTCTCTCTCGCAGAAGCTTGGCGAAGCCCTGCCAGAGACCCACTACATCCACCACCACGCCGTCGTGCTGCTGGATCTCCATCAACCTCTCCTTCCCCCTTGCTGGATCAAGAAGGAGGAGACGTCGCTGCACTGTACGTGTGTTGAACGCGGAGGTGCCGTCCGTTCGGCACTCGGTCATCGGTGATTTGGATCACGGCGAGTACGACTCCGTCATCCACGTTCATTGGAACGCTTCCGCTCGCGATCTACAAGGGTATGTAGATGCACTCCTTTCCCCTCGTTGCTAGTAGACTCCATAGATGCATCTTGGTGAGCGTAGGAAAATTTTAAATTATGCTACGATTCCCAACACCCTCGTGGGCCCCGCGCAGCTCCACCGACCTACTTCTTCCTCCTATATATATCCATATACCCCAAAAACATCCAGGAGCACCACGAAACCCTATTTCCACCACCGAAACCTTCTGTATCCGTGAGATCCCATCTTGGGGCCTTTTCCGGCGCTCCGCCGGAGGGGGAATCGATCACGGAGGGCTTCTACATCAACACCATAGCCTCTCCGATGATGTGTGAGTAGTTTACCACAGACCTTCGGGTCCATAGTTATTAGCTAGATGGCTTCTTCTCTCTCTTTGGATCTCAATATAAAGTTCTCCTCGATTTTCTTGGAGATCTATTCGATGTAATTCTTTTTGCGGTGTGTTTGTCGAGATCCGATGAATTGTGGGTTTATGATCAAGATTATCTATGAACAATATTTGAATCTCCTCTGAATTCTTTTATGTATGATTTTATATCTTTGGAAGTCTCTTCGAATTATCAGTTTGGTTTGGCCTACTAGATTGATCTTTCTTGCAATGGGAGAAGTGCTTAGCTTTGGGTTCAATCTTGTGGTGTCCTTTCCCAGTGACAGCAGGGGCAGCAAGGCACGTATTGTGTTGTTGCCATCGAGGATAAAAAGATGGGGTTTATATCATATTGCTTGAGTTTATCCCTCTACATCATGTCATCTTGCCTAATGTGTTACTCTGTTCTTATGAACTTAATACTCTAGATGCATGCTGGATAGCGGTCGACGTGTGGAGTAATAATAGTAGATGCAGAATCGTTTCGGTCTACTTGTCACGGACGTGATGCCTATATACATGATCATGCCTAGATATTCTCATAACTATGCGCTTTTCTATCAATTGCTCAACAGTAATTTGTTCACCCACCGTAGAATTTGCTATCTTGAGAGAAACCACTAGTGTAACCTATGGCCCCCGGGTCTATCTTCCATCATATTAATCTCCCTTAATTTAGCTATTTCTGTCGCCGTTTATTTTGCAATCTTTACTTTCCAATCTATATAATAAAAATACCAAAAATATTTATCTTATTATCTCTATCAGATCTCACCTTTGCAATTGGCCGTGAGGGGATTGACAACCCCTTTATCGTGTTGGTTGCAAGGTTCTTATTTGTTTGTGCAGGTACAAGGCGACTTGTGTGTAGCCTCCTACTGGATTGATACCTTGGTTCTCAAAAACTGAGGGAAATACTTATGCTACTTTGCTGCATCACCCTTTCCTCTTCAAGGGAAAACCAACGCATGCTCAAGAGGTAGTAGTGTCTTGCCCCCATTGTTGACCTTCTTAGAGCTTGCTATCTCTTAATCCCTCCATGGATTCTTGCTAGTTTTGGGCGGGAAGGAGAGAGGAGATCTAGATCCACATTTCCACCAATCACTTTCTCCTCTATGTGAGGGGAACCCCTTGGATCTAGATCTTGGAATTCTTGGTATTCTCCTTCTTGTTCTTCCTCTCATATTCCTCTATAGCTTTTGTTGCTTTCGTGGGATTTGAGAGTGATGGACTTGGGCACTCTGTGTGCCCTTGCCATTTCATTTATTGCATCGGTTTGAGTTCTCCCGGTGATACGTGGAGGTGAAAGTTGAGAAGCTTATTACTCTTGGGTGTTTGGGCACCCTAGAGCTTGTTCCTCTTGGGTGCTTTGGTGCCCTAGATGGTTGGTGCATTCAGAGCTCAATCATTGTGGTGTAAAGCTCCGGGCAAGCGTCGGGGTCTCCAATTAGGTTGTGGAGATTGCCCCGAGCAATTTGTACAGGTTCCGGTGACCGCCCCCAAGGGTTGCCAAAGTGTACGGGTTAGGTGACCGCCCCCAAGGGTTGCTATTTGTACGGGTTCGGTGACCGCCCTCAAGGGTCCCTTAGTGGAATCACGACATTTTGCATTGTGCGAGGGCGTGAGGAGATTACGGTGGCCCTAGTGGCTTCTTGGGGAGCATTGTGCCTCCACACAGCTCCAAATGGAGATTAGCATCCGCAAGGGTGTGAACTTCGGGATACATCGTTGTCTTTGCGTGCCTTGGTTATCTCTTACCTGAGCCCTTTAATTATGCACTTTACTTTGTGATAGCCATATTATGACATGATATATATCTTGCTATCACTTAGTTGTTTATCTTGCTTAGCGTAAGTTGTTGGTGCACATAGTTTAGCCTAGTCGTTTTAGGTTTTGTGCTTGACAAATTAAACACTAGTTTTATTCCGCATTTGTTCAAGTCTAAACCGTAAATATTTTAAAGTGCCTATTCACCCCCCTCTAGGCGATATCCACGATGTTTCAATCACATTCATGGTCCCAATCACCCACGGCTATTACCGCATTAAATAGTAGGTTCCAAAATAGCCCCTTACAAAATAATTCATAAACTAGGGTTTGAGTTTCTATCACCCCCGCAGCCTATCATCTATAAACTAATTCCACAATATCTTCCCCTGGGCACAAATATGCTGAAGTGCTATGTAGTCAAAGTTCACATAATACCACTAGAGGAAAAACAACACAACATATCATCAGAACATTAAAGGGCATTCAGCTTAACATGATTACTAGCAACAAGACTTCTCCCATCTCCTCAAGAACTAAAGGATATAATCACAAGGCATCATATGGATCATGATCAGTGGGTATAAATATTGGATAAAAATTTGAACATAACAATCTTTTAGTAATAAATCTCCTATGCATCAACTACAAGGTGTAATCAACACATACAAGTACTCCCACCAACCAATCTGAGGTTTCGTACAAAGATTGAGAAGATGGATGAACTAGGGTTTGGAGATGCGATGGTACTGGTGAAGATGTTAATCAAGATGATGATCCTAATGATGAACAAAGTGTTGGTGATGCTGATGGCTTCGATTCCGGAGGGAAGTTTTCCCGCCAAAATCGCTTCACCGGAGAGCGAAAGTTCTCCGCCTAGGTTTTGCCTCGTAGACGGCGGTGGAAAGTGATGGGGAACGTTGCATGGAAAACAAAAAATTTCTACGCACACGCAAGATCTATCCATGGAGATGCATAGCTACGAGAGGGGAGAGTATGTCTACATACCCTCGTAGATCGTAAAGCGGAAGCGTTTATTAACGCGGTTGATGTAGTCGAACACCTTGGCGATCCAACCGATGAAGTACCAAACGTACGGCATCTCCGCGTTCAGCACACGTTCAGCTCGATGATGTCCTCGCCTTCTTGATCCAGCAAGACGGGCGAAGTAGTAGATGAGTTCCGGCAGCACGACGACATGGTGATGGTGATGGTGAACTCGTTCCTGCAGGGCTTCGCCGTGCACTGCGGAAAACTAGACGGAGGACTGAACTGTGGAGGAGGGGGCAGCCAGGAGGCGCCCCAAGGGTGGCCGGCTGCCCCCCTTGGGCTCCTGCCCTCTAGCGCCCTCCCCCCTTTCTTGTATGCCTGCGGGGAGAAGGCGGGAGGAGGTGGCGCCCCCCTCCCTTTCCTTCCTCTTAGGTGGAGGGAAGGAAAGAGGGGCTAGCCCTCCCCCCTTTCAATCCCTAGGGCCGGCGGCCAAGGGAAGGGGCGCGCCAGCCCCTTGTGGGATGGTGTGTCCCCCCCTCTTGGCTCATAAGGCCCATTAACCTCTCGGGGCTTCCCGGAACCCCTACCGGTGATCCGATGACTACCCGATACACTCTGAAACCTTTCCGGTGACCAAATAGCATCATCATATATATTAATCTTTACCTACGGACCATTCTGGAGCTCCTCGTCATGTCTGTGATCTCATCGGGGACTCCAAAAAAACATTCGGTCACCAAATCACATAACTCGTCTAATACTATATCGTCAACGAATGTTAAGTGTGCGGACCCTACAAATTCGAGAATGATGTAGACATGACCGAGACGCCTCTCCAGTCAATAACCAATAGCGGAACCTAGATGCCCGTATTGGTTCCTACATATTCTACGAAGATCTTTATTGGTCGAACCTTATGACAACATACATAATTCCCTTTGTCTATCGGTATGTTACTTGCCCGAGATTCGATCGTTGGTATCTTCATACCTAGTTCAATCTCATTACTGGCAAGTCTCTTTACTCGTTCTGTAATACATCATCTCATAACTAACTCCGTAGTCACTTTGCTTGCAAGCTTCTTGTGATGAGTATTACCGAGAGGGACCAGAGATACCTCTCTGATAAACGGAGTGACAAATCTTAGTCTTGATCCATGCCAACTCAACAAACACCTTCAGAGATACCTGTAGACCATCTTTAAGATCACCGAGTTACATTGTGACATTTGATAGCACACAAGGTATTCCTCCAGTATCCGGGAGTTGCATGATCTCATAGTCGAAGGAATATGTATTTGACATTAAGAAAGCAATAGCAATAAACTGAACACGATCATATGCTAAGCTAATTGTTGGGTCTTGTCCATCACATCATTCTCCTAGCAATAAACTGAACACGATCATATGCTAAGCTAATTGTTGGGTCTTGTCCATCACATCATTCTCCTAATTATGTGATCCCGTTATCAAGTGAAAACACATGTCTATGGTTAGGAAACCTTAACCATCTTTGATTAGCGAGCTAGTCTAGTAGAGGCTTACTAGGGACACGGTATTTGTTTATGTATCCACACATGTATTTAAGTTTCTGATCAATATAATTCTAGCATGAATAATAAACCTTTATCATGAATAAGTAAATATAATAATAACAACTTTATTATTGCCTCCGGGGCATATTTCCATCAGTAAGTCCCGAGGATTTTCAATGATTTTTTCTAGGTAAGAATAATACTCATGGCCAAAGGGCGTCGGGAGGTGAGCCGCCAAGGTTCCACGCGGCCAAGTGGTATGGCTAGGGAGCCACTCGCGTGGCTTGGTTGCGTGGGCCCCTGGTCGCTCCCCCTGCCCCCATCTTATGACTCCAGTCTTCATATTTTCTAAAAATAATTTAGTAGAATCCCCAACATTTTAGGAGCTCCAAAAAATTGTTTTTTCTTCAGTTCTAATTTTTGTCCAAATTTCCAGCTGCCCGACATTACCTTGAATTTTAAGAGAGAAAAGACATTAGAATTTCATCATAAGTTAAATATATCATTGAAATAGGATAAATTATAACTAGAAATAGTGTTGTAAAATGGACGTATGAAAAGGCAGGAGAGAAGATGTTGCAAATGGGAATGGAAGTGGGAGATCACCGACACCGACATCTTGGTGCGAGTCGCGGCTTACAACACCACCTCCTGGTGCGAGATCACCGGCTTGCAGCAACAGCTACTACCGCAAGGTCGCTGATGTTGGTACGTCGTGCAACAGCCGCTGACGTGTGTGAGGTGTGAAGGGGAGAGTTTTGCAGCTAATGGCCATGATCCGATGGCTCCAAAGATTAGATCAAACGACTGCCGACTCGGTCATGTAGCATCGACCTTTCTCCCCTATCTATTAGGGCATGTACAGTGGTGCTATCTTACGAGTGGCACGTAGGATAAATGTTGAGGTGGACGAGCTCAATTTTGGTGACCATGACCTCTCCGGCCTTGACAATCCTATCACCGAGGAGTAAGTGGGAGAGGCCATCAACCAAATGTCTATCGAGAAAGCTCCTGATCTGCATGGCTTTACTGGTGCCTTCTTCAAGAAATGTTGTCCTACCATAAAGAATGACATCATGCAGGTCATTCTTTGCTTTGACAACCTCTACTCATCGAACCTCAAGTGGCGCAATTCTGCGAACATTGTGCTCATACCAAAAAATGAGTGGGTAGAAGGGATCTCTGATTATAGGCCGATAAGCCTCATCCACGCCATCGCAAAGATCATTGCAAAAGTACCTGCAATGCGGCTCGGCCCACACATGCACTCCCTCATCTCGAATGTGCAAAATGACTTCATCAAAAGGTGATGCATTCACGACAACTTCATGTATGTGAAGTCGTTTGCACGTTGCCTCCATAAGACCAAAACTCCCGTGCTCCTCTTTAAGCTTGACATATGCAAATCCTTCCACTTGGTCAAATGGAGTACATTATTGACCTCCTACATCGGAGGGGTTTCCCGCCTAGGTTCAGGGAGTGGAGCACTACCTTCCTTCGCTTGTCGTCCTCAAGGATCCTCCTCAGCAGTGTGCCCGATCCCCACATCAAGCATGTTTGTGGTCTACGTCAAGGAGACCCGCTTTCACCGCCACTATTCATCATTGCCATTGACCCTTTTGATGCAAATGCTTCACCTTGCTACCCGGCGTGGTCTATTCCACAAGATTAGGGGGCGAAGAGCCATCTTCCGTACTTCCTTCTATGCCAATGATGCGGCAGTTTTTATGGCTCCCGTCAAGAAGGATATTAACAATTTTGTGCGGATCCTTACTTGCTTTGGAAATGTGAAGGGCCCTTGACTAATTTTGAAAAGAGCTCGGTTGTCCCAATTCTGTGTGGAAACCTCAACTCGGACTCCCTTACTAACTTGTTGGCCACCCGTGCCTCGTTCCCCATCAAATACTTGGGGCTCCCGCTATCGGTTTGGCAACTTTGGCGTATAGATTTCCAATTCCTGGGGGACAAGGTTGCAGACAGGCTTGTGCCTTGGGATGGGCAGAATATTACCGCCACGGGCGAGGCGTGCTTGTTAAGTTCGTACTCACTTTGCAGGTGATTTACCACATCACCGCCCTCCATCCTCCCCTGAGCACCCTTCTTGGAATCACCAAGATCGAGCGGGCCTTCCTTTGGGAGGGCACAAACAAGACAACCGGGGCAAAGTGCAAGGTCAACTGGAACTCCGTTTGTCGCTCAACTGATCTTGGGAGATTGGGAATCCTTTATCTGGCTAAATTTGCCAGGGCTCTTCGACTTAGATGGCTATAGTTTGAATGGAAAGAGCCTTCCAAGATGTGGGTTGGGTTGGACAACCCCTGTGATGAGTTCTACCGTGACCTATTCTATGCATCCTCGCACATCACCATTAGCAACGGAGCATGTGCGCCCTTTTGGGATTCCCCTTGGGTTAACGCGAAAAAACCCCGCTCCGCTCATCTTTGAGGCCTCCACGCGAAAAAACTGGAAGGTCAAGGAGGCCATGCATGGAGACATGTGGCTCTCCAAGATTAAACTTTCCAACCTCTGGAGATGGCTCACATCCGGAAAAATATCACTCTCTGGGCTCGCTTGAGGACTATTCCCATTGCGGCGTACACTGAGGACACCGTCACCTAGAAGCATACGACCAACGGGTACTACTCCCCACCTCCGTGTACAATGCCCAACTTATTGGGATGGACCACTAGCCCGCGAGCTCTGCGGTTTGGAAGGCTTGGAGCTCCCCAAAGATAAAATTCTTTGCTTGGCTGGCAATTCAAAACCGTATTTGGATGGCGGATAGATTGAAAGAAAGGGGGTGGTCAAACGGTGGCGTGTTGTCCGCTTTGCAAGCAGACTACATAATCTGTTGGCCATATTTTTTTCAAGTGCTCATACAGTCAGATTATGGGGCATGATCAAGGGATGGCTCAACCTCGACTACATGGACACTTCATCATGGATTGGCGAGCGCTCCATTAAGGATAGGTGGATCAACATGTCAGACACCAATACGCCGAGCCGGAAGGCGTTAGCCTCCCTTACCATGCTAACTTTGTTGGGCCATTTGGTGCGAGAGAAATGCTAGGGTCTTCCGTCATAAGTCTTCCCTCGCGCCCATCCTACTATCAAACATTCAATGCAAGGCCAACCTTTGGGTCTCTGTGGGCGCAAAACACGGCTATATCATGCCGGGGGAGTAATGACCATGTAATCTTCCTTTTACTTTTGTAAACGCAGCTCTAAACTCCTTAATTAATGGATAAGGCAAATCTTTGCCTCCATTTAAAAAATATATAGATCTATCTTGCAAAGATAAGACTAAGAAATAATCCACTGTACACGGAAAACCAATTCGGCTCTTGGGTGCACATGCTCCTGCGCACGATTTTTTTTTTGAAATCTCAACAAAAATTCTATGGTTCTTAGTCATATCCAAATGCTACCTTCAATTTTTTAGCAAAAAGGTTATGCATTTTGGCCTGTGCAAAAAAAAAAAATTAAACACCAAATGTCACCCTAAATTTTTTTCACCGACGAAAAAATGTCGCTCCGTTTCACATGAAATTTGTCAAGCATGCTTGCCACACTCACACGAACATCTACAAAATTAGAATTTTTTAAACATTTAGTATTTTTTTGGTTTACTGTTCATCCGGGAGCAAATGCTCCCGTGAGCCAAAACACGTGCCCCCATGGTACATATTTTTTGTCTTCTCTAAATTATGTTGCAGGTTTAAAATAAGATTGTTTTGTTAGCCACTTTACATGGAGTGCAGCATTTTGGAGGACGAGTTCCATGGAGCTCGTTTTGATTTTTGAAAAATTCAAAAATCATTTTTTTAAGTTTCAAAATTTTTTGGAAAAAAATCAAACGCATTGAATGGATGTGTTTTACATGTGTGTAAAGTCTGACGATGAAATACATTATGATGAGAGCTACACAAGAAAGACAAATTCATGCATTTTTATAGTGAACATTGCATGTGCTGTTCACCATTTCAAAATCACGATTTTGTCTTTTTTGTGTAGCTCTCACCACAATGTATATCATCTTCAAATTCCACACACATGTACTACACATCCGTATGAATGCATATGATTTTTTTAGATATTTTTTTGAAGTTTCAAAATATGTTTTTCAAAACTTTCAAAATAAAGAGCTTCATGGAGCTTGGCCTCTGTTTAGCATTTTCGCTTTACATGCCCTTAACCATGATGTAAGAGCACGTTCTTACTTCCCCTCGTGCCAATCTTGCCAAACGCACAACTATTCTTTGTTTTTTTCCCTAGTCTACTGGGAGGGACGCAGAACACGGCAATAAGATTGGTGCTCCGTGATTGTTTGCTGGCTTGCCGCGAGCACGTATACAAGGTTACCTCCCCGGAACTAGCTAAACACTGGTGCTATTGCATGCGGCGGCTCTCATCCGTCAGGAACTGTTTGTCCGTTATGCGAAGAATCAATGCTTCGACAGTTGATCGCTCCACGATGAGACTCATTACCGTTGATATCAAGGAGTTGGTGTCGTTTTTCTCGTCCGTTCGCTTTAGTCATATAAATCTCTTATCGAATGTTGTGGCACATATTCTAAAGAGATCTTTCGAGTCCTTTGATGACTCTAGTTTTCATGTAACTATCCGGAAGACACTCCCACTTGATTATCCTTGATCAATAAAGCACAATATTCCTAAAAAAAGATTGATGCTCATGTAACCAGGGCGAAGGGGGGCGTCCATCCCGAATCCCACTCCCACGCGACGCCGCCCGTGCAGAGCTCATGCCCGGTCGATGAGGCCAACTCCAGCGCGTGACCCATCCGTGACCCATCCTGTTTGAATTTGTCTGTTTAGGGTAAAATACGACCCAGCGGTAATATCCAAACGGACAGAGTTGTCCGCTGGTGTCCGTTTTGACCCCAAACCTGGACCAAATTTGCACGACAAATGTGGTTGGACGGACAAAAGCGGACGCTCTTCTCCCCTCCTCTCGTCCGCCTCTAGTCCGCTTGTGTCCGTCTCTGGCCCACCTGCCAGCGACCCAAACTCCTGGCTCACCGCTGCTCTCCTCCAACGCGTGCCCGCCGCCCGCCCCGCACGCTCCGCCGCCGCCCGCCGCCCGAGGCCGCCGCGCCCCCGCCGCTACTCCGTCGCCCGCCCGCCACCCGCCGCGCGCACTCGCTGCTCCGCCGCCCGCCTGCCGCGCGCGCTCGCTGCTCCGCCGCGCGAGGCCGCCGCACGCCCGCCCGCCGCGCCCGCGCTCCGCCAACACGCCCGCCACACGCGCCCGCCGACGCGCGCCCGCCACTGCTCCACCGACGCGCCCGTCGCGCGAGCCCGCCCTGCGCGCGCTCCGCCGGCGCGCGCCCGCCGCTGCTCCGCCGCCCGCCCGCCGCGCCCGCCAAGCGCGCGCTCCGCCGACGCGCCCCCGCCGCACGGGGCGGCGTGTGCTCCCGGGGCCGCGGCGGCGAAGGCACGGGGCGGGGCACGCACAGGGCGGCGGCGACGACACGGGCGGGGCACGCACGGCAGGGCGGCGGCGAGCTGGCGGCGAGGCGGGGGTTCGCGCGGGGCGGCATGGCGAGCTCGGGGCGAGGCGGCATGGCGAGCTCGCGGCGGGCCTCCGGAGTGTGCGCGGGGCGGCATGGCGAGCTCGGGGCGGACAGTTTGGGGTCCAAAAGGTGTTCTGCGCGTTGGGTGCAGATGCCCCATACGTCTGTCCGTCCTCCGCACGTTGGCCAAATCTTACCCCAAACGAACAAAAGCGGACGTTCGGATGGGGTCTTGCGGTGGAGTTGCCCTGAGACACGACCCGGTATTGATTGACAACAAGTTCCCAAAAGCGGCTTCAAATTTGTCCGCGACTACTGCTGAAGGATGGGCGGGGAAGGAAGCAAGGCCACATGCCCAGGCGGCAACATATTCTGTCACGGCACATGGTGGTACTCCATTGGTGCCTGGCCTCCAGCTCATCATCCATTTGACCACGGTATCGCAGGGCAGCGGCACCGTCACATGTGTCCCGTAGTCCATTAGCAGCGCGGGAGCAAAAAACTGCTCTGCCTGCAGACTGATCCACAGGGTTAAGGTCTTTTGAACGATGACTGGGGCGTGTTTACGTTCAATTGTCAATCAGATCAGAAGGGGTCCCTCCGGCGGCCTGAATTTTTCTAGTCGATCTGTAGTATAGGTTGGAGGATGTCTGCGTTCGTGGTCAGTATGTCACACGCGTATTCCGGATCTTACTGCACGCTGGGTGGGTGATCACTAGTCTTATCATGCACAGCGATACGTAAATAAAATAGTAGTAGTACTAGAAGCCAATCCTTCTATCCCAGGTGACAAGGAGAATGGCACAGTGCTATTTTGTGTGTGTGTGTGTGTCAGGCAATACCGGGCCAGAAGGGATTGCTTGCATTGCAAGCCCTAAATCTAAATGGGTTGGTTGTTGTAGCAGGCATAGGAGTCGATCGCCACCACTCAGCCCCCACGGCAATGGAGCCTTCCCTTCCTTGAAGCGACGTGAAACTCGGCTACGCACTGCGAATTCAGGCTCCTCAGAAACATGCACCGAGCTGCTCATCAACGATCCCTGAATGCCGACTGGCAAACGTGACATCTGTCTCCACAAGTTTCCGCAATACCAAATCGGGAAGTTTAGGTCACGCTCCAAAAGCTATATGGAGATCGGTAACAGCGCACGGACAGTAGCAACAAGAAAAGGCACGACCACTTGGCTTGGAACTTTCAGAAGGCACAAGGAAACAAGATGCGAGATTGTCACTCACCAGCTGGACCACAGAAATCCCAGAAATCGCAGGCGCGTGCATGGTAACACGCCACCACTACCAGCAGCGCCTCATCCCTCCGTGTAGACAACGTACTACGTACGTACGTACAATGTGTGGACACAATCATACGCAAGCACGTACAGTACAATATATCTATCCATCTGTACAGGCGGATCGATTGTGTACGTACGTACAGACTTTTTGCTCTCCTTACATTACACCGTTGTTTATGGAGGTTGGTACGCCGTCGAACATTCCCCGCGGAACAAGGCCGAATCAGTGGGGGGACTCTCTTATCATTGCAGAAAGAAAGAATCGTTGGTTTTTGTTAGTATTTGTCTCCAGCTAACTGCAGCAGTTGACCTGGCCGTATGCGCGCGCATTAGCTGTAGGGTTGCTTCATGCATGTGTGTGCGCACATGGGTGCGATACGGCTCGCGAAAGTCCATGGTCATACGTGCATGACGACGCGCTTGCGACCTCTACCTCTCGCGCGCGGATTGATAGATAGATAATGCAAATGCAATGGTAGCCGCTCCAAGTGGCGCAGCATCGGCGTCCTCGCAACTTGCGAATTATTGTGATTATCCGCTTCCAATCATCGGTGGCCTGCCTGCCTGCCGGTACGAGTGGCATTTGGCCAGACGAACGGAATGGATAGCCTGACATGCCGGATGACCAGTGGAAAATCAGCAGGTCGGTGAGAACAGTATTCCTCCTACCGTACCAATTGCATGCTGGATATTACTACCAAAGTGTGGAATTTCCAAACACAACAATGGCAAAATGCGACAACGAAGAAGATCTCAAACATGCAGCGTAAATGAATTTCCCATAGGTGAAATCAGCTAAGAGCCAAAGATAAATTAATTCGGTTGTCCAACTTCAGTCTGGTTTACATTCTACATTTATGGTAGACTAAGACCGGCTCCGGTGTTTTCAAAAATCATGGAACAGCATGAGAGAGTCATCATGTCTAGTGAGGGCCAGGATCAAAATGTTCTTTCTGTTCCGCAGCTTTGTTTCGTCCTTCGAACCCTGCAATACATGATATTTAAACAATTCATGAGTTGAGGTCAGGTAGCACACATCTCTGCAAGTAAAATCTGCTTCAAGCCAACAAAGTTAGTTTCAACAAGGTAAGGGTTCATTTAGTAAGATGGCATGGTGGCAACTAATCCCACATTGCTGACAGACATTATTCTTGTTATTCTGACGAACGTGCATTACACATCAGGTGTCCTACAACTTCCCAGTGATGGTACTAATGTAAACTGATCTCAGCCCAATTGATTCTTCAATCTAGTAACTCGAGACTTGTTTCTAACCAAGGTTTTCTATATGGGAGCATATGAAATTATTGGCCTCGATATATGGTTACGTATCTTCCTGCTCTGCATTTGGGATGATCTAATAATGTAAGCCTGATCCCAACCAAACAACGCTATGAAAGTACCGACTCAGTAAAGAAACAATCAAACTGAATTGCAACTATGATATGGCATAAACACATTATATAGTCATGTATGTACTGTGATGATAAACATATGGGCAATAGAGCAACCAATCCTGACGTGCATCCTGAATTCATGAAACGTAAAAGTAATAAACAATTTTTTGCTTAGGAAAACTCAGCTTACAGCTAAAAAACTGTAAATGGTGATCATTAGATGATAACCTCGAGCAGAAGTTCAGCAATGTAATTCACCATCTGGCGCAAGTTCAAAGCAGCATGGTAGAGATTATCGATGAACTGCTCACGAAATGTATTTTTGGCTCTCCATACAAAAAACTGTGCGTATCCTGTTCCTGCTGCGGAAGCGATTTTCTGTAAACATAATAGAATTATTGTGAACAGAAGCACAAAATGAGACATTTTTTGTTACTTATAAACTTACAGGATATCCATATGCATAATATCCTGTAATTTACAACAAAAGTTCTCCTAGCTTTAAGCCATAGTCAGTTCTTTAGGTTAGCTTGAAACTGAGGTAGCAGAACTGCAGTAGTGTGGAAGCTCTGAACTATTGCTCCAGGAAAGTAACTGAAACTTGAAAGTTGCTAGACGATAACTCTGCCATGGGTGACGTGTGGAACAAAAATACCATTCTATGTGAACATATCATTTTGTCAAACATCTAGTGCAAACATTTATTTGGGGTACAACAAAAGCCAAAAACAGCAATAGCAGATGCATCCAATTTCCTAGTTCCAGCTAATTTTCTACTGTATCAGTCCAATAGAATCACTTTCACAGGTATAGCAGATGCATTAGCATAGTTGGAACTATCCATAAATAGCAATAGCAATAGCAGATGCATCCAATTTCCTAGTTCCAGCTAATTTTCTACTGTATCAGTCCACCTCTGTGCGCGAGAGCAAAAATACCATCCTTGACCTGTTCGGAAGAGCGTCGGGCCTCAAGGTGAACTACACCAAGAGCTCAGCCACCGTCCTGCATGGAGACCAGACCACCCACGAGACCATTGCCAGCTTGGGATGTGCAACTGCCGCGCTCCCGGTCACCTACCTCGGCATACCTCTGACGGTGCGTCGCCCTTCCGCGGGACAGCTGCAGCCCCTCGTCGACAAGGTCGCTGGACACCTACCCACCTGGAAAGCGTGGCTGATGAACCGGGCCGGCAGGCTGGCCCTGGTCAAGTCCGTCCTCTGCGCCATCCCGGTGCACCAGCTGCTTGCTTTCGCCCCCCCCCCCCCCCCCCCCCCCCCCCCCCCGAAGAAGACGCTGCAGCAGCTCGCGAAGATCCAGCGAGGCTTCCTCTGGGCCGGACGAGCCGCCGCCAACGGCGGGCACTGCCACGTTAACTGGCGTCGCGTCAGTCGCCCCCTTGCCCTGGGCGGCCTCGGGATCCATGACCTGGAGCGGACTGGCCTCGCGCTTAGACTGAGGTGGCTTTGGCTCTCGCGCACAGACGCGGAGCGCGCCTGGCAGGGCTTGGACCTCCAGTTCTCCAGCAGCGAGCGCGCCTTGTTCTTCGCCTCCACATACATGTCCATCGGCAATGGCATGAACGCTCTGTTCTGGGAGGATCGATGGCTCAATGGGCGCTCGGTTGGCGAGCTCATGCCGCTGCTATACAAATGCATCAACACGCGCCGACGCAAAGTGAGAACGGTGGCCGAAGGTCTCAACGGCAACACATGGGCCCGAGACATCCAAGGCATCCTTGGCATTCATGAGATTGGTCAGTACCTGCAACTTTGGCAGCTCACGCAGCAGGTCACCCTCCACGACGCCCCTGATCGCCTGATATGGATGTGGACGGCAAGTGGCACATACACAGCACGGTCTTGCTATGAGGCCACCTTCCAGGGATCCCTACAATCCTACTCTTGGAAGCTGATTTGGAAGGCTTGGGCCCCCCCTCGGGTCAAATTCTTCCATTGGCTCGCCGACTTGGATCGATGTTGGACCGCTGACCGGCTGGCCCGCCACGGATTGCAGCACCATTCGCGCTGCCTGCTTTGCGACCAGGAGCCTGAAACGATGCAACACCTCATGCTCCACTGCCCCTTCTCCAGGCAGGCATGGCACGAGACTCTTGCATGGCTACACATACCGGCGCCAATCCCCAACCAGGAAGCTTCACTCATGGATTGGTGGCAGCACGCCAGGGACGGCACTCCCCACGCACAACGCAAGGCCCTGCAATCCGCGGCACTACTCGTACCATGGTTGGTCTGGAAGCATAGGAATAGCTGTGTATTCGACAACGCGACGCCCTCCCTAGGCACTCTGGTAGACCGGATCAAGGAGGAGGCCGGCTCCTGGGCCAAAGCAGGAGCGACAGGTCTTAGAGTAGTCCTGCCCCCCTCATGGGATGTGCACTGAGCATTGTATTCATCTGCTGTTTAACCGTCCTAGGACGACTGTAACAAACTCCCCACCTTTTCAATGAAAAGAAACGCAAAGGTCTTTTGCGTTTTCTCGAAAAAAAAAAAAACTATGCTAATGCAGCAGTAGAGCCTCTCTAGCAGATTCCTTATAACCCACTCATTCCTTCAAATTTGTAACCCAATAATGCAGCATTAGTGCTGGTGAAACTTATGGGTGCAAGAAGTTCTAAACTTTTCCCATTCCTTATCCTTAATTTGTTTTGAAGGATCTTCCCTAAAACTGGTATTTGTTCAGTAAATTTACAGAAGTTACTTATTCATTTCAAGGAATAAGTGTTTAATAAAGCACCTACATATGCTCTTGAGCTGGTGAAACTTATGAGTGCAAGAAGTTCTAAACTTTTGCGGTATTACCAATTGCCACACTACAAAACTCAGAAAGTGTGGGTTAAGGTGTTCGAGCACCATTCACATAACTAGGAATTACTCTAGAACATATAACTGGATATTATTTGTGTTTAAGTACTTAATGTGTCAAGAAAACTTTAGACACTTACTCTTTTATTAACTAACTTATCAAGTTTGTTTACAAGCTTTATCCCAAATGCTCAAATAGCCTTTTTAAACTGCATTGATGCTTATAAATGAGGCAGATTTATGATGAAAGTAACGCAATATATCATGAATTCATGATGCATTCGTAAGGCTAATATGGGCCACCTGCCTTGTATAGTAAAGTAGTAGACCATTAAAGCAGTGAAGTTATCGCACAACAAACATTTAAAGCAAGGAGGGTTATCATTGTCATTCTCTCTGCCCTCCAAGCAAGAAATACTACTTTTCTGATGACACTAGGAAACAGACCTCTGTATCTATGTAGCCATCGTTCCATAGTTTGTACAAAGTTGAATGAACAATCTGCTTGTCAAGAATTGTTGTGTCAATAATCTGCACATTTGCAATCAAAGTTTAGATTTGTGTACTTCGGTTTGCAACAGGAAGCCATGTCATCAAATAAACAATCATAAAACAGAATCACACAAATAAAATTAATGCATAACAGAAGCTTTCTTAACCAAACGAGATTGACAACAATAGCAAAGCATAGTTCTACAATTTCCTCAATGTGTAAGAGTACTTACTTGATCTGTCTCAACTGCACAACCTTGTGTGACCAATAGCCTAAAGATTGTAAAAGCTTCTTGCCCGTATTTCTTTTTCACAAGCGACTCTATCTATAATGCACACATAAAAGACATGTGCATGTCAACTGTTAGTACGGAAAGGACAGGGGAGTGTCTTTTAATAACTCAAATAAACCATGAAACAGTAACACAATCTGGTACCTCCTCATTTCTACATGCTTCAACCATTTTGCGTAAATCTACAGAAAAACAATACCACTGTCATGAGAATCTTACAAAAAGAACTTATGATGTTCACTCAAAGGCTGGCAAACTAAATTTAAACATCAAGTGTTTTTTAATCTTACATAAAAGAAATTATGATGTTAACTCAAGGTTGGCATACTAAATTTGAGCATCCAGAGTTTAGAACGGAAGACAAGTAACAAGGAAAGTTAAGTTTCTACAACATAATTTCCAGCTGTTTAGAGGCTTTTTCACGCTTCGGCGGAATATTTTGTTATCACTGCATACAGCACAATTTCATGGAATAGCAGGCCGTCAGTATCAGCAACCTAATGGTAACTAGGCTCGAACTAATTATGAAAACAATGGAAGATGTCATAGCTATAGTACTTTTTCCATGTATAGACCAACCAACATGTCTCCTTAGCTAGAAGTGCGTAGTGTGGACTGGTTCACATGATCATATCCGAAGTTCAAATATAATTAAGACATTAAGCTACCACGATTCAATCCAGGAATTGGACTGGACCGAAATCAGTTTCCTTATGGCATCCATTGCCTAGTGGCAAGTTTTGATTTCCGAACCATAGAAGTTCATTTCTACCAAGCTTGAACTGGGCTTCATGCCGAGCACTTAACTAACAGAACTTCGATGTATTCGACTTATACAGACTAAAAATATCAACAGTAACTTACCAAAAGTAAATTCTTCCCCATCGGAAGTAGTACACTGTAAATCCAGCAGGACTGGTTTTATGTCACCAATTGTCATTGCTGCAGTTCCTTCCTTTTGTCCTAGTTTCTCCAAAATACCATTTGTTGATGATGTCACTGAAAGAATGGAACTCAATGTTATACTTGTTGGAAACAATTCACAACTGATTGCTAGAATGGTCTTTCCCCCCTCTAGTGATATTATATAATTTTCAAGCAAGGTATAGTGATTTTCCTTGCGTCGATATCGACGGGGCAACTATTAATCAAACTGGAACCATGTAACTTCAGTGATAAATTGTCATGGTACATTGGTACTTCAGCAAGTCGGTTACTTGCCTACTTGGTATCTTCGGAGGCATTCATATACAATTAACCTAATGAGGTATACTAGATTTGTTTTATCCTCTTATGTCTCTCTCTCCCCCTTTCTTCAAATCGAATAGAGAGTAGAAAGCTAAAACAAATCACAAAAGGCATGATTTTAACAAGCATATGCCATTGTAGGAAATAAACTAGCATATGACATTCCCTAATCTGGCTCATTCAAGACTGTGCCAAGCTATAGGGCAGCCCGGTGCATGTAGCTCCCGCTTGCGCAGGGTCCGGGGAAGGGTCCGACCACTTTGGGTCTATTGTATGCAGCCTTTCCCTACATTTCTGTAAGGCTGTTTCCAGGACTTGAACCCGTGACCTCATGGTCACAAGGCAGCAGCTTTACCACTGCGCCAAGGCTCCCCTTCTTTGTGCCAAGCTATAGATTTCAAATAAATAGCTCAAACAGAAACTAGCATTTCTTAGTTAATGCTCACCACCAAGAGGCAAGACCAGGGCAGCCCCAGTGCATGTAGCTCCCGCTTGCGCAGGGTCTGGGGAAGGGTCCGACCACTTTGGGTCTATTGTACGCAGCCTTTCCCTACATTTCTGCAAGAGGCTGTTTCCAGGACTTGAACCCATGACCTCATGGTCACAAGGCAGCAGCTTTACCACTGCGCCAAGGCTCCCCTTCTACCAAGAGGCAAGACCAGAACCGATAGAATTTAAAAACAGAAATGCAGGTTAAAAATAGTTATGTTCATACAAGACCATATGTGGATGTAAAGCCATAAAAATAAAATTGCTGTGTTCCTGGATCTACTATTGAAAGGATACTTGAGCTATTGATATCGGGTACTACCAGAGTTTGTATCTTTGTCAGTTAAGTTAGCTTCGAAAAATGACTCCCAGATAGGATGTGTGCCAACCTTCAGCTTTGGCTTCTTTCGGTCTGCACAAAACTTTAATGCAAGAAGGAAAACATTAAGTGAGAATTAACAAAGTCGAATTGCATGATTCCTTCAGCTGCACCGTTCATGCATATACACAAATAAAAAGATATCAAAATGAAAAATCTGCATTCTCTGCTCAAAAAGGCAGGTGCAGTACAGCAACACGGTCCTGTACATGACAGGCAAGCCTTACGGCATCTCTGATGTGCATCTCAAACCAGTTAAATAGATGCAATAGAAGCTAGAGAAAACTCTTAAGTTGAAGCTGACCACAGCATGTGAGAATAACTTTCATGGCCCACACAACAACATGCCCACCCTAGCTGCCGGTTGCCGCTTCAGTTGGCTCTATCTTCGCTTGCAGCTCTGGCTCATCCCCTCCGAGGAGCAGCTCGGACTCATCCCCACGCCGCAGAACTTCTTGGATAGTCTCCAAGATCTCCACAGTCAAGAACATTGTCAAGATAGAGGAAGATGCAGCTCTGTTGATCGGCCTCCCATCACTATTCTGTCATCGACGCCAAAGCTCCCCGACTGGACTTGTGCTTCCATTGTTCATGATCAGCTTGGTATTGGGAGAAATACCAGTGGCAGTGGTATTGAGAGAGAGAGAGAGATTCAATACAGTGCAGAAGCTATTATATGTTCATGGAGTACATTTCTTTTTGCTTTTGTCCTCTTTTTACTGTACAAACTTCATTTCGCTTTGGGGTTTACATTACAATCCTTTCTTCATGGCAGCAGCAACCCCACCCGACCCCCACTCCTCTTCCCAAGCAATAAATCTCATTGTCGTTTTGTAGAAAAGAATGGCTTGGTAGGTATCTTACTTCTAGAAGACCCAATGCAAGCAAGGAAAAACAATATACAGAAACACGGCTGCAGATAAAAAGATGAAGACGCCTGCATAAATATGCTATCTATAGTAATGCTATGATAACAGAACATACCTTCTTCTTTAGACAGAATATAAATTTCTCAAAATTTACCCGCCAAAGTACTTCATTCTCTGCAATTGTTGAGTTGAGCTCTTCATCTATCTCAAAGGCTCCGTGTTTCCGCTGATGAAATAACGACACAGAGAATTACATGATGATAAAAGCAGTGCATTGCATACTGTTGCTGCATTTGCTAGTTCCTATCAATAATTTCAGAAAATGCCTTCGCCATTGACAAAAATCTACACCTGTCACTTTGCCTTTTCTCGTTTAACTACAGGATGGCCGAAACAACAAACACCAAATTTTCACATAACATGGTGGTGAAGATAAGTAAAAAGAGTACACCACCTTAGCACCTGCAACAGCGTTATGAGGACAATCATTTGTCTTTGATGCATCCTCCATGCCGTATGGGATCTCAGAAAACCTTTCCGGGTCAGAAAGGGTTGCAGTATTGACAACTTTCTGCTCAAGTGAAAGAACCTCCTCGGCAGTCTGTAACAAAGATAATTTTCTCAGGTCCAGTAACTGACTATCATACACAGAACATATCAACAGAAGAAAGAACAGTACTAATGCATTATTAAAGCATTGAGATCTTGGTACTAGTAACTATCAGTTTTCACAAAGTGTACAGGTGATGATCATGAGTTAAGAGTAAGATGATTTTCGTCAACAGGCCTCGCATAAAAAGGACCCAAACCACCGAGCTAGCTAATTAGCCCGTTGCTAAGATGTCTAATTACAAGACCAAGTTACTAAACTAACCAGCCTAGTCAGCTTCTACCAATCCTGCATGCATTTGTATTAGTTTACAGTAGAAAACTATAAAAGTAAGTAGAGGCCTATTAAAATGACCAGGAATGTCCATAACAGGGAATCACTTTACATACTTTTGGAACTCTTCTCCTTGCAGCTGTAGATTGTTCATCTTCCTGTGGATTGAAATAGGGTTCAGCTTTTGGGCAACGTTCCACATAACGTGCATACACAAGTTTGTTGAAGTTCATTCGTATTTCTTCCCTTGCTGGTCGGATGGTGCCTGGAACATGGATGACCGATTATCAGGGAACAGTAATAGTCACTATCACCAGCAAATATCAAAGATTATGGGAAAAAAAGGAAAGAGAATAACATCATAAAAAGAACAGTGGATGATCCAATAACAACTTCAACAAATTAAAAGGACATACCTTCTGGCACTTTAGAGATTGTGCGTCCCACAAGTTGGTCAAATGTTAGCCTACCATTCTGAAGCAATCCCTCAATAAGAGTTTCTGACTGCAAGATACATAAGTTCTATGCATAAGGTCATAAACTTTGGAAAAGTTACAAGTACTGAATGATTGTAGGCATAATGTTAAAATTAACTTTATTTTCTTCTGAGAATGGCCCGGGAAACAATCACACATTTTGTAGCAAAAATAGCACCAGAACAATTAGAATGTAAGTTCAGGCAAGGTATGTTATCTGTCAGTTTCTCTATCAACTACCAGCATATCACAAACAATAATTACCAGCATATTTATTAAACACCTAAAAAGGGATCATATAAACATCCCCACAGCCAACAGCATTCTCCCCTTACCCTGTCAACCCGCCTCTGTTACCATGGGTGGAGAATAGGGAATGGCCACAATATCACAATATCACAAGCATCAAACCTAGAACCTAATGACTTCTATAACACTGTAGTCCAATTAAATATGTATATTGATATATTGAGTAAAAATACAAATAATTCTACTAATAAATTACAATTAAAATATGTGTATATAGCAACTTATTTTATGCAATGCAGATATGATCATCTTTCTGCAAAAGTGTTTGCTTGTTCAGATTCAACATACTCTAGTATTATGGATTGGGGGGATTTCGGAGTGCACAAGTTCTCAACCCTCAGGGCAGAGTACAAATATGAATATATGTGAGAAAATACAAAATGTTAATCGTACAGGAAAATCTTAACCATATTTGTATTTTATAAAATATAGTAGTCCAATAATATGGATAATACGGACCCTTGACGGAGAACGGATGTTTGGCTCTCGGCCTCCATGGAGGCCTTTTTTTTGAAAATTTCAAAATTCAAACTTTCCGGTTTCAAAATAATCTGAAAAAAATTATGCAAGTAAACAAGGATGTTATGTGTATGTATCTAAAATTTCAGGGTGAAACACGTTGAAATGCGACCTGTTCAAAAAAGACAAATTCATGGCTTGGGAGGATGAATAGTATCATGTGTTAAAAAGCCTCACAGTTGTCTTTTTTGCACAGCCCTCATTTCAACGTATTTTGCCCTGAAAAATTACACACATGTGTGTTATGCCTCCATGTATGTCTGTATTTTTTTTCGGAATTTTTTGAAATGTAGAAAATTGAAATTTGATGAATTTTGAATTTTTCAAAACCGAGATCCATGGAGCTCGGCCTCCAAAGGCAATATCCGCCCTTGACGCCCTAATAAGTGTGGGGAACATTGAAAATAGGGTCATACATGGTACCATGCACCACAGTGTAGCATGCTTGGAGATTAACCCAGAGGATGGATAGAGAATGTAAATACAGCATTAGTTTAAAAAATTGGAATGATCAAGCTGAAATAGTACGATTTTTTTTTCAGAGTACGCCAATGGCATACCTTAGTTTTATAGAAGGGAGCAAACCAAATTACAGGAGTCTGGCCCTACACTACAAACAGTGCAGCCAGAGAAACACCACTCCATCTATTACACTCTAAGGTTGTCTCACAAAAATATCTAGACACACCACACCCGTCCTCCTAATGACATAAAGCTCATCCACAACGTGGTCAAATAGTACGAATATGAAACGGTTCATCTTGCACTACATATAGAGGAAAATGTTTGTCGACGAAAAGATGATGCCTTATGATCTTGAAGAGTAAGAAGAATATGTTCAGACGTACAGCACTACAATAATTTGATTATGCTGAACGGCAAACTCCAGATAGAAAGGATTAGCTAGCTTCTATTTGCCAACAGTGACTGCGGTAGCTAAATATCATGAAAGAGTAATGGACATCCTCAGGACCCCGATCTAAATTTGCAAGTGATTGTTTTAGCACGTGTTAATAATCTTTAGTGTAATACTCCGAGATATCTCAGTTACTCTTTGTCATCGCCTCTAGACCATTAATCAAGGTCGATATGCATCTAGCAACGAGAGTCACAAGGTGCAAAAAAATCTACAGTACCATCTGCTCCTCACTGATTTCAGCATTCAGAGAATTATGGATGCTGTTTTAATCAATCCCAGCTTTTAACAAGCAAGCGTGAACTATAAAATCAAGTGCGCATCCAAGTACGAACCTCTGGAATGTCCGCGCGGATAACAGAGATGAACTTTGAGAAGCGCAGCCGATGCAGGACATTGTCGAAGATGGCCAAGTAGAGCGTGATGGTCCTGTCGCCTACAATCACAGATAAATTAATGGAGTCACAGACTAGCAGGGCATCGAATCGAATCATATAGCCAAGGGATTTGCATACGGGCTTGCCTCTGGGCGATGAGAAGGCCTGAACGCAGTTGTGCTGGATGAGGACGAGGAGAGAGTTCTTCACTTGCCCCTGCGGGAGCTTGAGACGGCGCACAATCTCCGTCAGCTGCAGCGCCCCGTGGCGGAGGAGGCAGTCGCACACCTTCTGCGAAAGGGGATCGGGCGGCGGGAGTTAGGGCTTCACACGCACGAACACGCTGACGCAATGCCAGTACCAGGGAGCGACGGGAGGGTAGGAGGCGGGCAGGGGTCTTACCGCTACGAGGGGGCCGAAGTGGTCGGATATGAGGCCCGCGGCGAGGAGGATGCCGTGCTGCGACACCATGGTCGCCGGCGGCGAGGAGGATTAGGATTTTTGGGTGCGTGTTGCGGCGGCGGCGTCGGCGCGGCTCGCCAAAGCCCTCAACGCGAGACAACCTAACCAGCAAAGACTGCACGTGACGTGATCCTGGGCGTCCATTTTTAGGCCAGCGGCTCAGGTTTTATGCCACGGAACCGTCCATTCTAACCCTAAACCCCCGGCGCAGCCAGACCGGTGGAGGAAGCCGCCAGCCCACCACAGCAGCCATGTTGCGCCGCGCCTCCCAGCTCCTCCGCACCATCCCCGCCGCCACCGTGTTCCCCCGCCGCCTCCCGCAACCGCACCGGCACCCGCTTCCAGCCCCACCCGCCTATCTCTCCCCCGCCCCCAGGCAACCGTCGTACTTCTACGCCACCGAGTCAGCGGCGGCGCCGGCGGCGCGGCCACCAAAGGTGCCGCGGCCACTGAGGACGGTGGGGAGCCTGCTGAGGCTGAACGACATCCGCGACAACCCCGGCGCGACGCAGCAGAAGACGCGCAAGGGCCGCGGGATCGGCTCCGGGAAGGGCAAGACGGCGGGGCGCGGGCACAAGGGCCAGAAGGCGCGCGGCACCGCTCGGTTCGGCTTCGAGGGCGGCCAAACCCCGCTGCGCCGCCGTCTCCCCCGCCGCGGCTTTAAAAATCGCTTCTCACTCACGTTCCAGGTCCAGGGCCCTCCTTGCATTTCTGTTCATCTGCTTTCCTTGCACGCAGCAACGCGACATTTGCTGTTTGCGATCTAAGTTGTTTGATCACGAATCAACATTTCGTTCCTTGTTTTCCATGTATGTGTGGCATCCTCGAAGGTTGCTTGATTCGATGACCGTAAGTTGTCCGGGTCAACATTTCTGCACAGAAGGTGCTTGATCTGTGCTCTGTGCACGGAGTTCACATATTTTGAATTTACTACGCTTATTCCGAGTGCTACCTTGATAAGGATTTTGCCCCCTTCGTTGATGCTCCTTAGTTAGGCGAAGGAATTTCTGACTGAGCTTACTAGTGCCCTATCTGTAGTGGTAGCTCTTAGACGAGCTTCTAGATCACTTTGATTCTAAGTGTACAACAATAGAACCGTGTGTTAAAAATGGGACGGAGGGAGTATGCATTATGAAAATACCAGAATATTGGATTCATGAGCTTTGGAGAAATGGGCATTCTGAGATAACATAGAAACTACCGAGAAGACATCAAAGATATTATGGTCGTAGGTCAAGCTACAGTGAGGGCAGCACCAGCTTGCAGCATTGAAAGACTTGGCTTGGGCGTCAACAGTGTCAGTTATATATCTTCTGGTCGGTAGAGTATGCTGGCTCCTTATCAGCTAGAGTATGATATATGTGAGCAGTGGTGGATCCATACCAAGTGCCAAGATATGTGGCTTCTGTATTGAATTGGTCGCCAAACTTTGGTGGATAATGATAATCGGTGGGGCTGTAGTGCTAATCTGTTGTAAGACCTGAGGTGTTGTGCGCTAATTGGGCGCTGATTTTGGACATATCTATTACAGAGTAAACTATTGATTGGAAAAAATCTCTATGCTTGATTTTTGTTTGGGAAGGAAACCTAGGCTTATATTTAAAAGTTTACACATTATCTAATCTATTAATGGATATATAAGTTCATGTTAGTAAAGTGGTGGCCACTATTTGGTGCCGTGCTAGTATGCAAGAACAACGGAACCTTGTGCGTGTATGCAGGTTTCAAAGATTTACATTTCTGTAGTGTTACATAGATTAGATTGCGAAGAGCACTGCAAGAAATTTTTTTTAATGGGACATGCCCATTGCTATTTTCTTTTCTTTTCTGTTCATCATGACTCACAAAGAGAACATGCCATATTCTTATAACATATAGTTGTATCATGTTACGTAATCTCTAGCATAAGACCTAGTAAAGCATCAAAATTTACAATCTAATGAATTGCATCTATCATATGTTGCCAATCCTTCAGGAGGTACTGTGAAGTGATCTACTGTTGGGCACTGAGCAGTGGAGTAACTTTCTGTTTGCTTTACAATCTTCTAGTCTCCTGAAATCGTATTCCAACATGAGATGTGATGTACCTATCTCTGCTAGTTCATGCAGTGATTGTTTTTCAGCAAATTGTGGTTGCTATTTGATCCATGCTAACGTCTTACTTCAACATCTACAAAATAACCGCAAAATTTTGTATTCATTTGGGTAACTGGACGCTCATTGTAGAACTTGACAATTACTTTGTTTATACTTTAAGCTCAATTTTTTATTTGCAAATGGCACCATGGGCATAGTGTGATGTTGTCATCTTTCCCTATGGTCAGCCCTGTGGACTGGGAAAAATTGCGAAGCTCATCAATGCTGGAAAAATTGATTCCTCTGAATTGATCACAATGAAGACACTGAAGGTACTACCGTCATTTCTTTGAACTAGCTATGTTTCTGTTTTCTTCTTTGCAACATCAACTTCTCTGTCACACTTTATCAGGATACAAGTGCCATTGGAAAACAAATAAAGGATGGGATTCGGTTAATGGGCCGTGGTGCAGAAGAAATCAAATGGCCAATTCACCTCGAGGCAAGCAGAAGCTAGTTCGAAATAGTTAAATCTTATCAATTTTCATAAGCATATACTCCCTCTGTAAACAAATATAAGATGTTTTAGATCACTGATCTAGAACATCTTATATTTGTTTACAGAGGGAGTAGTTTCTTGTTCATTTCAAGTCCTCCATTCTCAGGACTATCATGCACGTTTTCATAGTCTGATTCTCAGTTTCTTGCTGCATGCGGCGACACATAATTCGAACATGTAAATGTATCTGTTCCGCCGAGTGCCATTTAGCCATTATAATGATACCACAGAATGTGCTCATTTAGTTATGTATTTGCATGACCTGCCTGCCCATTGCTTGCAATCATGTTTAGTACAAGTAGTGGCTCTTTTGTAAAGGCAATGAGGGAATTCCAACTGCGAGTGTAATTAATATAGCTTTCCTATTGCTGAATATTGTTTGGCATGTGCCCAACTAATACAATATGGTTCATATATAAGTTTGTAATAGATGATGGCAGTGACAAATAAAAACATCATGATTTTACTTGCAATGTATTTTAAGTGAAATTATATTGCTTTGATTATCAAGATATAACATTTTTCAACTTTTAAGAATGGTTACACATACTAGGCCAGCTGTGAACATTGGTGCTGTGGATTGGATTTGATATATTATGTATCCAAATTTTACGAATCCCTTCCTAAGCAAATGTAAATTGGCAGGTATCAAGGGCGACTGCAAGGGCGAAAGCTGCAGTTGAAGCAGCAGGTGGAACTGTAAGATTGGTGTACTACAACAAGCTTGGGTTCAGGGCACTACTCAAACCTGAATGGTTTGCAAAGAAGGGCCGCCTTATACCAAAAGCGGCGAGGCCTCCACCCAAGCAACGAGACAAGGTTGATAGCATTGGCCGGCTACCTGCTCCCACGAAGCCACTTCCCTTCACATCGGAGGAATTAGAGTTTACTGCCAAGCGTGAAGCTGCTAAAGTGATCGCTGCATAGGAGGGAGTACAAATCACTGAAGAAGCCCATCCGAACTTTTATTACTTACATAAGTCTTGCACCGGGCATGTATAACAATCACTTGCTCTTTCCTATAGGTGTATTCCTTGTGGGATCCATGTGTTTCCTTGTCATTTGTGCTACGCGGGAATGACATTTTCTTCTTCCGGTGGCAGTAGTACCTCCTGGTAAGCACCAGGGCTGGCCGGTAAAATATCCTGTAACAGTCTTTTGAGAGATCAGTTCATTGTTTTCACTAATAGAAACTTTTTCTCTAGGACAATCAGTTTCAGCACTAACTGTACTTCAGAAATGTCTGCCAAACACTATAGGACAAAATATGGCTTTTGGTGTACCTTAAGAAAAAAAGGAGCATCTGTCAAAAAGTAAAAAAGAAAAAGAAAACAAGTGGTAATTAGTTTTAGGACCCCAATAGCCAATGAACCTTACCTGGGAAGGGATGGCAATATTAGTTGCCACGAGCATTGCAATTTTAGTTAGTGAGCATGACAACTACGCTGTAGTTTTATTTTTCATCATAAAATTGCCGTGCTTGCAAATTTAAATCGTCATCTTTGCCCATCCTTGTGATAACTAATGTTGCCATCAAAATGTTTGCAATTGCCACCCTTCCTAGAGAACGTCCGCTGAATAACATCACCCTGGTTTTAGCACAAAGAACTTCTCTAACAATTTCTATAGGTTCAATGTAAGATCTATCTGCTGTTTAATCATCACATCAATTTTTCCTTCAATTTTTATAGGGGCGATATCTTTAGCAATTTATTGGTAAAGAGCATAAGGAATGGGACAAGAATTCTTATGAGGGAAAGATGAAACTGTTATGTTTTTTTGAGGGAACTGTTATGTTATGTTAGCTGTGATGAAACTGTTATGTTAGCTAATCAGATTTGACACAAGCCTTGTCCTGACCTTACTCTAGTCAATCAGACGGTACTAATTGTTCATCGGCTTGGCCCATCGCAGACACAGGACACACCCGACCACAAGAAAAACAATCATCAGCCTGGCCCATCGCACTTACACTAATTGTGCTTCGTTTGACCTTTTGTTTAAGTAGGGTGGTTTTTGTCTGGTCTTGTGCAACGAAGGCAGAGTGGTTGGAGGGAGTAATGATCCTTTTGCTCTGACATATTTTTCTTTTCCTCTGTCGTCCAAGGTTTCGTGTGCATCCTTGACACATGTCCTGGGGCCTAATCCCATATTAACAGGACGATAGTGCCATTGTTCGACAAAATTTCTCCAGAACAATGGAGCTGAAAACAACCAGCCACCCAACAGCTAGGAATCTCCGTTCGAGCAAGAGAATGCCGGCATTTTCTATGCTGGAGGTTGGCAATCTACCATTGTTTTGCTCCGTGAGATCCCTCTTGGATCGGCTGTCCCATTATCCCACTCTCATTCCAAGAACTTGGAATATCAATAACCCCAAAACATAACGTCCTGGGCTGGAGAGACAAGGGCAACCATACTTAATTATTTAAGTTTCTTATATACAGTATAAGCGACGTTGCGCCCATAGAATACAGAATACGAACCAACTACTGCATATATATGTTCGTTCCAGTACACCCATACCGTGCTGTTTGTCGCAGTGGTATTAGTTGCCGACGTCTCCTACGTGACACCAAGTCGTCTCCCCAGGTTGCTGGTTAGTCAAGCGCTAATAGAAAACTAAGACTATCTAACCAGACAGCAACCACGGCATAGCTGTATACTATCAATCCATTTGATGATTAGGCATATACTAATTCAACTTCCAACCAGCTGTTAGAATAAGCACAATCTTAACTGCCGCCGTTCGTTGCAGAAAACGCACCAATAGATGATAAGGTACTGGAAATCCCGGGACTTCTTTTTGCGGGTGTTACATAATTCTCATCATGTCGACATCCGATGGAGAGTCGGCTGAATACATACGGGCTGCACACCTACTACTACGACTAGTTACTGACTTATAAACTTATTTCAAATCTCCTTGTAGAAACAACAATATGAAATGCATTTGCATAAGTTGGTTTTGCACTGTGGCAATAATTGTTGCAATTGACCAAGTCCAGGGTCCAAACCACCATGGGCATTATGTTCTACATGGTCCTCACTTGTGTATAAAGCTAGCCATTGGAGGGAAGGCGTTCGGGAGAGCTCGAGTACAGGCGGATATACCAAGTACACAAATCAGTAATCTTCAAGCATCCTAGTTTAATCTCGCCGCGATCCCGCGAAGATGAAGGTTCTGCATGCTCTTAATTTCCCTCCTCCCTGGCTTGTTTGTGAGATTCTATCGGTCACTCACCGTTTCTGTTATTCTGAACCAGATGGTGCTTAAGGTGCCGATGGTCTGCAAGAAGTGCAAATCTTGCGTTCTTACGATTGTGTCCAAGGTCAAAGGTCTGTATATTCTCTCCGTGGCCTTGATTCGCTCGTCTCTGTAACTTACTTGACACCTCGTGTGTGTCCATGGCAGGGGTCAAGTCGATGGCATACGACGAGGAGAAGAGCACGCTGACGGTGGTGGGGGATGTGGACGTGGTGGTGGTCGTGGACGCGCTGCGCAAGGGGAAGCACCCGGCGACGGTGGTGACGGTGGGCGACGAGAAGAAGGAGGCGGAGGAGAAGAAGAAGAAGGACGAAGAGGAGAAGAAGAAGAAGGAGAAGGAGGCCGAGGAGAAGAAGAAAAAGGAATGCCTGGAGCTGATGCAGAAGCACTGCCCCAAGGCTTGCCTGCCGCCACCCTACTGCCCGCCGCCACCCCACTGCCCGCCGCAAACCTACAGCTGCTACGTCGACGACCACCCCGGCCCCTGCACCATCGTCTGAGCGAGAGGGGAGATCATCGATCCAGCGCCACCGTACCATATATACAGCCGATCGTTGTTGCTGGTGCAAATTAAGCCACTCCTCCAGGCCAGGCACACCAATTAATTCGTGCGTACGTCTTGTTCATCGTTCAGAAGATTCAGAGCTTGCATGCACATTATTTTCTTCTCCTGTATCTTTTCCGGTTCCTGTGATCAAGAATTGTATGTCTCGACGGAGACCTTCTTTTACTACTCACAACTCGTCTACTTGCAATCTGCAAATGAGCTGTTTGGTTCATGACAATGCGACGACTTGGATATAAGATTGGTGGTGGGGTACTTAGCTTCACCTAATAATGTGACAAATTGATTAGTCTACCCGTCGGCATTGCCAAATGGAACAGTTTATTGCAACAATTTGTCCCTATTGACGCTGGAACTTTCATATGCCGTTGCCGATTGGTACTCTCCGGGAAACAAATAATTTCTGCAGATCACGCAATGATTCAGGTGCACTTTTACAATTCTCCAACTTACCTCTTGACCATTGAAAAAAAAACACTCTTGAGACTTAGGAGCTAAGACTAGAGAACAAATCTAAACTGTGTATTGTTATAACTAGATAATACCCCACACGTTTTTGCGAAAATGTTTTGCTATATATTTCAATGATACCTGAGTGTGCCAAACATGACCTTTGGACTAATAATATGAGAGCTAAAGCTGAAAGTAGGGAATCAATGACTGTTATGAATAGCATGCAATTCCAAACCAGAGAAGGAAAGGTCAAAATGCTATATCTTCTACTCCTAAATAGGAAATTGCCCGTTGCAATGGGGCACAAATATTCTAATAGTTTAGTACAATCATGGCAAATATATACCTTTACAGTCCTTATGCACATCTTGCCAAATCATGTCTTGTTCATAAACATTTAGCTAGAAAGCAAAATATAAGATGTAATAAATCCTTGGGTCCCGTTTTTATATGGACAGAATATGAGAGTGATGAAACCGCAAGATTGAGTTCTACTCCCTCTATAACAGAGTAAATTGTAAAAACCACCACATTTGTGGACCCTAAATCAAGAAACCACCATGTTTCGGTTTTTTGACAAAAACCCACCGGTATTGTGCTGACAGTTTGCGAAAAACACTGATCAGTCAATTGATTCCCTACTGAGCCGTTTGACGCAATAACTGACGAGTGGGTGCCACCGGTCAGGCTGAGGTGGCGCCAAATTCTTCCACCGTTTGTTTAGCCCGTCAAATTACAGGAAGGGCCCACCTGTCATCTTCTTTGCTTCCGTCTCCTCTTATGCATTTTATCGAGCAGTTTGTGGGCGTACAGCTAGCCGCCGCCGTTGTGCCCAAGCCCCGACACGGCTGTTGCGTGCGCCATGGCAGTCGCCCAGGTCACCCACGCCATGCCCTGACGCCGCCTGACGCGCGACGAGTCAAACGCCCGAGCTGCCCCCGCCATGGCCGTCGCCCAGGTCGCACACGCCCGAGCTGCAACCTGCCATGACAGTTGTCGTGCCCTCCCGCAGCACCCGCGCTACTGCCGTCCCGAGCTGGAGCGTGCTCCTTGCGCGCACCAAACCCACTGGAGAGTGCTCGTCGCGCGCACGCACGAAGATCCAGGCTCGTGCTCACCGCTGCCGTCGTCACCGCCGCGGCCAACGGCCATCCCCGGGATAGCCACCTTGTCCAGAAGCCCCGCCTTGTCGCGCTTGACCTCGTCGTCGAAGGAATTGCGTCCGGAAGCCCTCAAGCTGACGCTCACATCCTTTCTTCCCCGACCATGTTCGTCGGCCGCCGGCCCCGATCTCCGGCCATGGCGAACCCCGCGTCCTCCCGGCGACTCCCTCGCGTCCCTGCGGCGCCTATGAAGATGCGCGCGACCTCCCCGGGTTTTGCCTCACCTTCCATCTGTCTCCTCGTGAGCCCGTGCACTGGCTGTCAGTCGCCGCTGTACGGACGAAGCCTCCGTGCCTCTCCCGACCTCGCCTCCATGCCCAAGGTGAGCTCCGGTGCTATTCCCCCTTCTCCCCGAACCCCTCGCGCCGAACACCGCGCGCACCGCTGCTGCTCGTCGACGAGCTCGGTGGTGCTCTGGCCGCTCGAGGATCTCGCCGTTGTGGTGCTCCAGCGGCCCCGAATGCCGTGGCCTCCACCTCACAGTGTCGTAGCTAGTGGACGCGAGCGCAGGAGGGTGCCCGACGGAGTCGCCCACCACCAAGGAGACCACGCCGGGGTACATCTCGCCGGATTTGTTGCGTCGGTGGGAAGAAGATCTGCTGACAGGGCACACGTCCAACTTTTTTTTTTTTTGAGGATGGCACACTTCCAACTAACGTTTCGAGCAAACGGCGTTAATTTGTGTTGCAGTCATCACATAAAGCGGGCCCTCCTTGTCAGATTCGGTGTCAGAGAGCGCTTAGTCGAGGGATCAGTGTTTTTTGAATTTTTTTTACTGAATACCGGAAGTTTTTTGCAAAAAAACGAAACATGGTGGTTTTTTGAATTAGGGTTCACAAATGTGGTGTTTTTTTGCAATTTACTCTCTATAACAAGATATTTTTTGAAACTATGACAATGTCAAAAATGTCTTATATTACCTTACAGAGGGAATAGTTGCTTGTATTTTTCGAACACTGGCACATACATAATCATATTGTCGTCTACCTCGCTTGTGCACCATATTTTTCTAGATTTAGTAGATTTATAAATGGTCTCATATATCTTGGGAGATGAAGTGTATTGTATGTCTAATTTGCAAGTGAAACGACTGCCACCTGCACAGGAGACGGCATATTAAATTTCTTATTTACAAAAATGACCAAAGATGCATGCAATGATCACTGTAAATACAGATTAGTACAACATGATGTTATGTGGTCAATGCAATGAAATCACGAATCCATTAGTAGTCAGGACTCAGGAGTAAATTATGAGTTAAGTGAATGTCACATCTTAAGTAACTTAGGAGTTAACTTCTACGAGGCGGGCTTCTTTTTTCTCCCTTGAGCTAGCATATTGAAGTAAGATGAGCCTCTACTGAAGATAAAGAGAACAACAACTCCGTTATACTCTTAATTGCAGCATGTAGTCATTTCATTGAACATCTCTTAGGTGTTTAGATAGACGGAGGAACAAGAATTAAAAATCATATCATACCATGACATCCTAGGGAAGAAGATTACCTTGCAGCTGGCAGTCCCGTAGTGGTCCAGCTTCCATCCCTGTCACCTCGCTTTTCCATGACGATCGAGTCTTTGGAGATGAAATCCCATTAGCAGTGCCCATGGCATATGATCACAATTTACAAGTTATACATTAATATATATCAACATACTGGAATGTATGGAAATCTGGACATTAGTGCATGCCTTAAATCATTGAATGTCTTGAGCTTGTACTCCTTATCTGTTTCACTACCTAAATCTGTGCTTCCCTCAAATAATTTCTCATGTGCAACATCAGCATGATCTGAGAAGATAAGCACCGTCCACTACCGCAGGATTGTTATTATCTGGACCTCTAATTAGAGTCACATGCTCTCGCTCTGTCTTGTTCTTGCAGCAGTAGCTGCTGCTGCTGCCTTTTTATTGGTGATCTCTCTGCTTTGTTACCACGCATATGCGCAATTAGAAAGCTGATCTGCTGATTGCTAATGCACGTACGTGAATGCAAGGAGCTCCCCTCAGCGGGTGCTACGGACATGGTGGCCGGCCGTGGCGCAACATCTTGAGAAGGAAGGCCTTGAGGCGCAGTACACCGGTGAGCCTGTCCCGGGCTCCCAGCTGCCGTCCAGATGAAACGTGCCCACAGCGATCGGCCATAGGGATAAGAAAGAGATATATGAATCACGTTTTCAGAAAATCCGAATCAAGAGTGCATGTGCAGGGCCGTTGATGGGGGAGTGCGAGCAGCCTAGAGATTTATTTGCTTCTTTTCCGCGGATCACCACAATTTCTTCATGCATGTCACGCGCGGTCTCCATGATTATCTTCCGTATATGCACGTGATTGTTTCCTTCTGATTTGATTACCGATTGGTTGAAAGAAGAAAGGAAATTGATGACCTTCATTGAGTTTATTGCATTACCAAAGTGGATATTCATTACCATATATATGTATGTACTGATCGTGTTTGTATTACCAAACAAAAGATTGATTACCATACATGAAATATTTGGTTGCCAAAAATATAGTGGGTCTGTCCAGCCAGATGTGAATAAAACCGGCAAATAGGGAACCACCAGAAAGAAAACCGGTGGAGGGAGAAAAGAAAATCGGTGGTGGGGCGGGTGTCGTACGAGAGAAGGATGGACGAAGGGTGGGAGAGGTAAGAGGGGAGAGGGAACGTTATATTCTTTTTAGGTAGTAGAGAGTAGAGATAGAGATTTGATCGGAGGATTCTGATTATCTTGTGTATAGTTTGTTGTGTGGCTTTAGAGGAGGATCCTGATTTGATCGGAAATATATTTTCATGCCCCTTTGCACGTACAAGGTGATCGGAAATTATAATGCAAGTATTTAATCGTAATTCGGTAAATATTATGGATATAAAAACCAAATGGGAAACCAATTCGGTTTTTGGTGGGAAGGTGATCTCACGTAAGAAGGTAAGCAAATCATGATGTGATTTTTGAATCCTTAATTACCCAAGAATTAAATGAGCACCTACCAAAGAAAGCGCAAGAATTATTACCTGATATAAACCGATGAAGTGGGGGAGGGGACGAAAAAAATCTACGAAAAACAACCCAACGAAGGTGGGACGAAAACAAACCATGGTAGGTGGGACGAAAATTGACCGGCGGAGACTACCAACTGCTCCATTAGGAGTAGAGATGAAGCAGTTGGTAGCCTGATACGGTTTATTTTCGTCCGGTTTTTCTTCGTCCCACCACCAACCAACCTTACCATGCTGGTTTTTCTTATCTATCGGTTTATTTTCTCTTCATGCTTTTATTGCAAATCAGCACTTTCCTAACATACAAAAGATCATGGATCTAACTTTCCTAATTTATCCAAATCAACCGATCCTTTCATTAATGCAATTTGTTTTAGGAAACAATATAACAGATTTTCAAGAAAGAAATAATGGATGTTAAGTAGAGGGAGTACGTAGGTCGTTCGTTCGTTACCTATGCTCGACAGATCGACTGATTTTCTCTCCTTCACAATTTCAAAAAAAAGATTTTCTCTCCTTCACTTTCCTCTTATATCACGCTACGAAGGAGAAATATCAAGAGCCGATCCCTCCTTCCCCAGTAACGCATCTCTTTCTTGAAAAAATAAGAAGGCAATCAAATTGAGGAGAGGGCAACGCTGCCTCACTTTCTCCCATGAGAGCACTGAGCACACCACACCTCCGACCTGCCTCCCCTCACGTGGCCGCCTCTCATCCAAACCTCCCCGCGGCGCCGACGGCGGCCGTCCACGGTGCTCCGCTGCTTTGCCGCCACCCCCACGTGAGTCATCGCCTCACTCCTTCGCTTTCCCCTCTACTCTCCACGCTACGCCATAGGGGTGCTAAGTGCTAACTACCGAGGCCGAGGCCGTCTGCCGCCACTGCTCCCTCCCACCAGCCCCCGCCTCCATTCTCTCTCTGCTCTAAATCTCCGCCCGCCTGTGCCTCTGACTCTGGCCGACGCTAGCGGTTCTCGCGTCGGCCGCCACTGGCGCGGCTCCGACCCGTCGCCTCCATCGATCTCCAAGCACCTCCTCACCGTTCCGCCTCTGCGCACAACCCTGCGGCTAACCCTAGACGCCGAATTGTGATGCGGGTAGTGAGGATGGGAGCAGGGCGGCCGCGCGCGTCACTGAGTGGGTGGAGCGGCTGTGGTGTCCCAACGTGGGTGGATAAGCAAGGGCAATTGTTGGGATATAACTATTGGATATGACCCGCCTAGGAGGGGTCGGGTTATACCAATAGCAGTTTATCAAGACAATGTCCATGAAGATATTGAAGATGACGGTTCACGAAGCAGACTTGCTAAAGGCCCGAAGCCCAAAGGCGACTTAAGACCCATAAGTGTAAACCGCTATATATGTATGACTTGTATTGTAAGGCAAGTGTAATTAGTCACCGAGCCGGACACATTGTTTATGAGCCGGTCGGGACTCCTTAAGCCGCTAGGCGTCAACCTGTGTATATAAAGGAATGACCCGGCGACGGCTTAGGGTAAGAAAACAAGAGATCGAAAGCTAGGTCAAGCGTATTCGCTCCCTGGTAATTGAAACATAAGAAATACCACCTCAAACTGAATTAGGCCTTTACCTTCACCGCAAGGGGCCGAACCAGTATAAACTCCCTATGTCCTTTGTCCCGTTTAATCCCTTTAAGCTAACCTAGTTGCGATGGCTCCACGAATAAGTCCTTTCGCTAGGACATCTGCCGTGACAATTCCACGATAGTTGGCGCCCACCATGGGGCCAGCGCACGGTGGTTTCGAGTTCTTACAGGGCAGCTTCGAAGGGATCAAGGGATACGCCGTGGGACGGATGACCAAGAGTCGTCGTGGCAAGCTCTACATCGATGACGCGGGCTGGGGCCCTGAGGCCGACTCAATCGAGTACCGGTACCGGGTCCCCTTCGGCGAAATCCACGTCTTTATCGGCAAGATCGGCGAACCGGGCCCTGAGCCGGACATCTGCACCGACATCATCGAGACGGCTCAGCATGCACGATCCGCCCGAGTTCAGCCCGCCGTGAAACGCGCCTTCGTTGGGTTCATCCATGGGGCGGAATTTGAGGATAGATCTGTGTCTGGCGGTGAGACGGTCATCTACTCTGATGGTGAGTCATCCACCGGCGAGACTGGGTCGTTGTATCAACTGCAAGACGGCTGGCTTAGGGGCTATTCTGATGGCGATAGTATTCTGGACCCCTATGAGCCGCCGAATAGGGTCGCGATTTTCATGCCTGGTACACAACCAGGGCAGAATTCTACGACAGCAGCAGCAATGATTTCCGGGTCAGCAACGGCAATGGCGGCCGAGGCAGGAGGCCCTGTGCGCCTGCCGGCTCAGGTCTTGTCCGACTTGTTGGACACTTTGACAACATTGTTAACAACGGAGGTTAACCCGACAAATCAAGCTTACCATAACGCAGAGGTTGCAAAACTGCGTGACGAGATAGCGCAGGCCAAGGAGGAGCTGAACGCAGAGAACGCCAGGATGGCCACGGAGCGGTCTGCTCTGGATGCTCAGGCGCAACGGATTCAGGCAGAGTCTTTCCGGCTCACGTTGGATCAGAATGCTTCAAATGAAGTTATGAGGAGGAGACACCGGAGTCATCTGCCGCCGGTTTATGAGCCAAGAACCTCTTCAACATGCCTGGAGCAGGGATCAGTGACCCGCCGGTGCTAAACCGAACGGCTGAAGCACCTGGGGGTGGAGCGCCGGTTCAGCCACGAGTGATGGGCTCTCCGCGGGTGAATAATACCCCGCCTCAGCATGTTTTAACGCCGCCGGGTCATTATTCCAACCCTTTGGACAATATGATTGTTGCGGCAACGCGATTGGCGGCTCTGCCAGTTGAAGACGAGTCTCCGACGGCTGTTGAAACGCGGAGGGCCAGAGAACTGAAGGAAATATGCCCTAGAGGCAACAATAAAGTTATTATTTATTTCCTTATATCATGATAAATGTTTATTATTCATGCTAGAATTGTATTAACCGGAAACATGATACATGTGTGAATACATAGACAAACAGAGTGTCACTAGTATGCCTCTACTTGACTAGCTCGTTAATCAAAGATGGTTAAGTTTCCTAGCCATGGACATGAGTTGTCATTTGATTAACGGGATCACATCATTAGGAGAAAGATGTGATTGACTTGACCCATTCCGTTAGCTTAGCACTTGATCGTTTAGTATGTTGCTATTGCTTTCTTCATGACTTATACATGTTCCTATGACTATGAGATTATGCAACTCCCATTTACCGGGGGAACACTTTGTGTGCTACCAAACGTCACAACGTAACTGGGTGATTATAAAGGTGCTCTACAGGTGTCTCCGAAGGTACTTGTTGGGTTGGCGTATTTCGAGATTAGGATTTGTCACTCCGATTGTCGGAGAGGTATCTCTGGGCCCACTCAGTAATGCACATCACCATAAGCCTTGCAAGCATTGCAACTAATGCGTTAGTTGCGGGATGATGTATTACGGAAAGAGTAAAGAGACTTGCCGGTAACGAGATTGAACTAGGTATTGAGATACCGACGATCGAATCTCGGGCAAGTAACATACCGATGACAAAGGGAACAACGTATGTTGTTATGTGGTTTGACCGATAAAGATCTTCGTAGAATAGGTGGGAACCAATATGAGCATCCAGGTTCCGCTATTGGTTATTGGCCGAAGACGTGTCTCGGTCATGTCTACATAGTTCTCGAACCCGTAGGGTCCGCACGCTTAAAGTTTCGGTGACGATTGTATTATGAGTTTTTGTGTTTTGATGTACCGAAGGTAGTTCGGAGTCCCGGATGTGATGACGGACATGATGAGGAGTCTCGAAATGGTCGAGACATAAAGGTCGATATATTGGACGACTATGTTCGGACACCGGAATGGTTTCAGGGAGTATCGAACATATACCGGAGTACCGGGGGTTACCGGAACCCCCCGGGGGGTTTAATGGGCCAAGATGGGCCTTAGTGGAGAAGAGGAGGGGCGGCTAGGGCTGGCCGCTCGCCCCCTCCCCCTCTAGTCCGAATTGGACAAGGGGGGGGCGCCCCCTTTCCTTCCCCCTCTCTCCTTCCCTTCCTTTCCCCCTCCTACTCCAACTAGGAAAAGAGGGAGTCCTACTCCCACCGGGAGTAGGACTCCTCCCTGGCGCGCCCTTCCCTGGCCGGCCGCCTCCTCCCCCTGGTCCTTTATATACGGGGGCAGGGGGCACCTCTAGGCACAACAATTGATCTCTTGATCTCTTAGCCGTGTGCGGTGCTCCCCTCCACCATATTCCACCTCGATCATATCGTAGCGGTGCTTAGGCGAAGCCCTGCGTCGGTAGCAACATCATCACCGTCACCACGCCGTCGTGCTGACGGAACTCTCCCGTGAAGCTCTGTTGGATCGGAGTTCGCGGGACGTCATCGAGCTGAACGTGTGCTGAACTCGGAGGTGTTGTACGTTCGGTACTTGGATCGGTCGGATCGTGAAGACGTACGACTACATCAACCGCGTTGTGCTAACGCTTCCACTTTTGGTCTACGAGGGTACGTGGACACACTCTCCCCTCTCATTGCTATGCATCACCATGATCCTGTGTGTGCGTAGGAATTTTTTTGAAATTACTACGTTCCCCAACAATGTCATCCGGGCTAGGTTACATGCATAGATGTTATATGCACGAGTAGAACACAAGTGAGTTGTTGGCGATGCAGGTCATACTGCTTACCAGCATGTCATACTTTGGTTCGGCGGTATTGTTGGATGAAGCGGCCCGGACCGACATTACGTGTACGCTTACGCGAGACTGGTTCTACCAACATGCTTTGCACACAGGTGGCTGGCGGGTGTTAGTTTCTCCAACTTTAGTTGAACCGAGTGTGGCTACGCCCGGTCCTTGAGAAGGTTAAAACAACACTAACTTGACGAACTATCGTTGTGGTTTTGATGCGTAGGTAAGAACGGTTCTTGCTCAGCCCGTAGCAGCCACGTAAAACTTGCAACAACAAAGTAGAGGATGTCTAACTTGTTTTTGCAGGGCATGTTGTGATGTGATATGGTCAAGGCATGATGCTATATTTTATTGTATGAGATGATCATGTTTTGTAACTGAGTTATCGGCAACTGGCAGGAGCCATATGGTTGTCGCTTTATTGTATGCAATGCAATCGCCCTGTAATGCTTTACTTTATCACTAAGCGGTAGCGATAGTCGTAGAAGCAAAAAGTTGGCGAGACGACAATGATGCTACAATGGAGATCAAGGTGTCGCGCCGGTGACGATGGTGATCATGAAGGTGCTTCGGAGATGGAGATCACAAGCACAAGATGATGATGGCCATATCATATCACTTATATTGATTGCATGTGATGTTTTATGCATCTTATTTTGCTTTGATTGACGGTAGCATTATAAGATGATCTCTCACTAAATTTCAAGATAATAGTGTTCTCCCTGAGTATGCACCGTTGCCAAAGTTCGTCATGCCGAGACACCATGTGATGATCGGGTGTGATAAGCTCTACGTTCATCTACAACGGGTGCAAGCCAGTTTTGCACACGCAGAATACTCGGGTTAAACTTGATGAGCCTAGCATATGCAGATATGGCCTCGGAACACTAAGACCGAAAGGTCGAGCATGAATCATATAGTAGATATGATCAACATAGTGATGTTCACCATTGAAAACTACTCCATCTCACGTGATGATCGGACATGGTTTAGTTGATTTGGATCACGTGATCACTTAGATGATTAGAGGGATATCTATCTAAGTGGGAGTTCTTAAGTAATATGATTAATTGAACTTAAATTTATCATGAACTTAGTACCTGATAGTATTTTTCTTGTCTATGTTGTTTGTAGATAGATGGCCCGTGCTATTGTTCCGTTAAATTTTAATGCGTTCCTTGAGAAAGCAAAGTTGAAAGATGATGGTAGCAATTACACGGACTGGGTCCGTAACTTGAGGATTATCCTCATTGCTGCACAGAAGAATTACGTCCTGGAAGCACCGCTGGGTGCCAGGCCTGCTGCAGATGCAACTGACGACGTTAAGAACGTCTGGCAGAGCAAAGCTGATGACTACTCGATAGTTCAGTGTGCCATGCTTTACGGCTTAGAACTGGGACTTCAACGACGTTTTGAACGTCATGGATCATATGAGATGTTCCAAGAGTTGAAGTTAATATTTCAAGCAAATGCCCGGATTGAGAGATATGAAGTCTCCAATAAGTTCTACAGCTGCAAGATGGAGGAGAATAGTTCTGTCAGTGAACATATACTCAAAATGTCTGGGTATAACAATCACTTGATTCAACTAGGAGTTAATCTTCCAGATGATAGTGTCATTGACAGAATTCTTCAATCACTGCCACCAAGCTACAAGAGCTTTGTGATGAACTATAATATGCAAGGGATGGATAAGACAATTCCCGAGCTCTTCGCAATGTTAAAGGCTGCGGAGGTAGAAATCAAGAAGGAGCATCAAGTGTTGATGGTCAATAAGACCACCAGTTTCAAGAAAAAGGGTAAATGGAAGAAGAAGGGGAACTTCAAGAAGAATAGCAAACAAGTTGCTGCTCAAGAGAAGAAACCCAAGTCTGGACCTAAGCCTGAGACTGAGTGCTTCTACTGTAAACAGACTGGTCACTGGAAGCGGAACTGCCCCAAGTATTTGGCGGATAAGAAGGATGGCAAGGTGAACAAAGGTATATGTGATATACATGTTATTGATGTGTACCTTACCAGAGCTCGCAGTAGCACCTGGGTATTTGATACTGGTTCTGTTGCTAATATTTGCAACTCAAAACAGGGACTACGGATTAAGCGAAGACTGGCTAAGGACGAGGTGACGATGCGCGTGGGAAATGGTTCCAAAGTCGATGTGATCGCCGTCGGCACGCTACCTCTACATCTACCTTCGGGGTTAGTTTTAGACCTGAATAATTGTTATTTGGTGCCAGCGTTGAGCATGAACATTATATCTGGATCTTGTTTGATGCGAGACGGTTATTCATTTAAATCTGAGAATAATGGTTGTTCTATTTATATGAGTAATATCTTTTATGGTCATGCACCGTTGAAGAGTGGTCTATTTTTGTTGAATCTCGAAAGTAGTGATACACATATTCATAATGTTGAAGCCAAAAGATGCAGAGTTGATAATGATAGTGCAACTTATTTGTGGCACTGCCATTTGGGTCATATTGGTGTAAAGTGCATGAAGAAACTCCATAGTGATGGACTTTTGGAATCACTTGATTATGAATCACTTGGTACTTGCAAACCGTGCCTCATGGGCAAGATGACTAAAACTCCGTTCTCCGGAACTATGGAGCGAGCAACTGATTTGTTGGAGATCATACATACTGATGTATGTGGTCCAATAAATGTTGAGGCTCGCGGCGGGTATCGTTATTTTCTCACCTTCACAGACGATTTAAGCAGATATGGGTATATCTACTTAATGAAACATAAGTCTGAAACATTTGAAAAGTTCAAAGAATTTCAGAGTGAAGTTGAAAATCATCGTAACAAGAAAATAAAGTTTCTACGATCTGATCGTGGAGGAGAATATTTGAGTTACGAGTTTGGTCTACATTTGAAACAATGCGGAATAGTTTCGCAACTCATGCCACCTGGAACACCACAGCGTAATGGTGTGTCCGAACGTCGTAATCGTACTTTACTAGATATGGTGCGATCTATGATGTCTCTTACTGATTTACCGCTATCGTTTTGGGTTTATGCTCTAGAGACAGCTGCATTCACGTTAAGTAGGGCACCATCAAAATCCATTGAGACGACACCTTATGAACTATGGTTTGGCAAGAAACCAAAGTTGTCGTTTCTTAAAGTTTGGGGCTGCGATGCTTATGTGAAAAAGCTTCAACCTGATAAGCTCGAACCCAAATAGGAGAAATGTGTCTTCATAGGATACCCAAAGGAAACTGTTGGGTACACCTTCTATCACAGATCCGAATGCAAAACATTCGTTGCCAAGAATGGATCCTTTCTAGAGAAGGAGTTTCTCTCGAAAGAAGTAAGTGGGAGGAAAGTAGAACTTGATGTGGTAACTGTACCTGCTCCCTTATTGGAAAGTAGTTCATCACAGAAACCGGTTCCTGTGACACCTACACCAATTAGTGAGGAAGCTAATGATGATGATCATGAAGCTTCAGATCAAGTTACTACCGAACCTCGTAGGTCAACCAGAGTGAGATCCGCACCAGAGTGGTACGGTAATCCTGTTCTGGAGGTCATGTTACTAGACCATGACGAACCTACGAACTATGAAGAAGCGATGGTGAGCCTAGATTCCACAAAATGGCTTGAGGCCATGAAATCTGAGATGGGATCCATGTATGAGAACAAAGTGTGGACTTTGGTTGACTTGCCCGATGATCGGCAAGCAATTGAGAATAAATGGATCTTCAAGAAGAAGACAGACGCTGACGGTAATGTTACTGTCTATAAAGCTCGACTTGTTGCGAAAGGTTTTCGACAAGTTCAAGGGATTGACTACGATGAGACCTTCTCACCCATAGCGATGCTTAAAGTTTGTCTGAATCATGTTAGCAATTGCCGCATTTTATGATTATGAAATTTGGCAAATGGATGTAAAGACTGCATTCCTGAATGGATTTCTGGAAGAAGAGTTGTATATGATGCAACCTGAAGGTTTTATCAATCCAAAGGGAGCTAACAAAGTGTGCAAGCTCCAGCGATCCATTTATGGACTGGTGCAAGCCTCTCGGAGTTGGAATAAACGTTTTGATAGTATGATCAAAGCATATGGTTTTATACAGACTTTTGGAGAAGCCTGTATTTATAAGAAAGTGAGTGGGAGCTCTGTAGCATTTCTAATCTTATATGTGGATGACATATTGTTGATTGGAAATGATATAGAATTTCTGGATAACATAAAAGGATACTTGAATAAGAGTTTTTCAATGAAGGACCTCGGTGAAGCTGCTTACATATTAGGCATCAAGATCTATAGAGATAGGTCAAGACGCTTGATAGGACTTTCACAAAGCACATACCTTGACAAAGTTTTGAAGAAGTTCAAAATGGATCAAGCAAAGGAAGGGTTCTTGCATGTGTTACAAGGTGTGAAGTTGAGTCAGACTCAATGCCCGACCACTGCAGAAGATAGAGAGAAAATGAAAGATGTTCCCTATGCTTCAGCCATAGGCTCTATCATGTATGCAATGCTGTGTACCAGACCTGATGTGTGTCTTGCTATAGGCCTAGCAGGGAGGTACCAAAGTAATCCAGGAGTGGATCACTAGACAGCGGTCAAGAACATCCTGAAATACCTGAAAAGGACTAAGGATATGTTTCTCGTTTATGGAGGTGACAAAGAGCTCATCGTAAATGGTTACGTTGATGCAAGCTTTGACACTGATCCGGACGATTCTAAATCGCAAACCGGATACGTGTTTATATTGAACGGTGGAGCTGTTAGTTGGTGCAGTTCTAAACAAAGTGTCGTGGCGGGATCTACGTGTGAAGCGGAGTACATAGCTGCTTCGGAAGCAGCAAATGAAGGAGTCTGGATGAAGGAGTTCATATCCGATCTAGGTGTCATACCTAGTGCATCGGGTCCAATGAAAATCTTCTCTGACAATACTGGTGCAATTGCCTTGGCAAATGAATCCAGATTTCACAAGAGGACCAAGCACATCAAGAGACGCTCCAATTCCATCCGGGACCAAGTCCAGGTGGGAGACATCGAAATTTGCAAGATACATACGGATCTGAATGTTGCAGACCCGTTGACTAAGCCTCTTCCACGAGCAAAACATGATCAACACCAAGGCTCCATGGGTGTTAGAATCATTACTGTGTAATCTAGATTATTGACTCTAGTGCAAGTGGGAGACTGAAGGAAATATGCCCTAGAGGCAATAATAAAGTTATTATTTATTTCCTTATATCATGATAAATGTTTATTATTCATGCTAGAATTGTATTAACCGGAAACATGATACATGTGTGAATACATAGACAAACAGAGTGTCACCAGTATGCCTCTACTTGACTAGCTCGTTAATCAAAGATGGTTAAGTTTCCTAGCCGTGGACATGAGTTGTCATTTTATTAACGGGATCACATCATTAGGAGAATGATGTGATTGACTTGACCCATTCCGTTAGCTTAGCACTTGATCATTTAGTATGTTGCTATTGCTTTCTTCATGACTTATACATGTTCCTATGACTATGAGATTATGCAACTCCCGTTTACCGGAGGAACACTTTGTGTGCTACCAAACGTCACAACGTAACTGGGTGATTATAAAGGTGCTCTACAGGTGTCTCCGAAGGTACTTGTTGGGTTGGCGTATTTTGAGATTAGCATTTGTCACTCCGATTGTCGGAGAGGTATCTCTGGGCCCACTCGGTAATGCACATCACCATAAGCCTTGCAAGCAATGTAACTAATGAGTTAGTTGCGGGATGATGTATTATGGAATGAGTAAAGAGACTTGACGGTAACGAGATTGAACTAGGTATTGAGATACCGACATCGAATCTCGGGCAAGTAACATACCGATGACAAAGGGAACAATGTATGTTGTTATGCGGTTTGACCGATAAAGATCTTCGTAGAATATGTGGGAACCAATATGAGCATCCAGGTTCCGCTATTGGTTATTGACCGGAGACGTGTCTCGGTCATGTCTACATAGTTCTCGAACCCGTAGGGTCCGCACGCTTAAAGTTTCGGTGACGATTGTATTACGAGTTTTTGTGTTTTGATGTACCGAAGGTAGTTCGGAGTCCCTGATGTGATCACGGACATGACGAGGAGTCTCGAAATGGTCGAGACATAAAGATCGATATATTGGACGACTATGTTCGGACACCGGAATGGTTTCGGGGAGTATCGAACATATACCGGAGTACCGGGGGGTTACCGGAACCCCCCGGGGAGTTTAATGGGCCAAGATGGGCCTTAGTGTAGAAGAGGAGGGGCGGCTAGGGCTGGCCGTGCGCCCCCTCCCCCTCTAGTCTGAATTGGACAAGGAGGGGGGGGCCTCTTTCCTCCCCCTCTCTCCTTCCCTTCGTTTCCCCTCCTACTCCAACTAGGAAAAGAGGGAGTCCTACTCCCGGTGGGAGTAGGACTCCTCCCTGGCGCGCCCTCCCCTGGCTGGCCGCCTCCTCCCCCTGGTCCTTTATATACGGGGGCAGGGGGCACCTCTAGGCACAACAATTGATCTCTTGATCTCTTAGCCGTGTGCGGTGCCCCCCTCCACCATATTCCACCTCGATCATATCGTGGCGGTGCTTAGGCGAAGCCCTGCGTCGGTACCGAACACGCGTGCTGACGGAACTCTCTCGTGAAGCTCTGCTGGATTGGAGTTCGCGGGACGTCATCGAGCAGAACGTGTGCTGAACTCGGAGGTGCCGTATGTTCGGTACTTGGATCGGTCGGATCGTGAAGACGTACGACTACATCAACCGCGTTGTGCTAACGCTTCCGCTTTCGGTCTACGAGGGTACGTGGACACACTCTCCCCTCTCGTTGCTATGCATCACCATGATCATGTGTGTGTGTAGGATTTTTTTTGAAATTACTTCGTTCTCCAACAAGAACTTCTTCAGACGACGTTGGAGCAGCAAGCGGCTTATTCTTATAGTCGTGAGCGGATTCACTCAACCCCTCGTCCAAGCATGAGTTACAACATGCACATTGACTCGCCAGCGGTTTCAAGTACTGAACAACGCCATAACCAACCCCGTGGACATGAACCGGCGTGCAATGGTGCCAATGCCCAGACTTTGGTGGATCAGGGCAGAGCACGTCGGGAGGCCGAGCTGGCGGCTCAGCTAGCGGCTCATCAACACGTGCCGGACGACTTCGGTGGAGGCAGGCATGACCTCTAGAACCTTGGGAGTGCCATGCTTAGTGTCGGCTCTCCGTAACGAGCGTTTGCCCAAGGATTTCAAGGGTCCTCGTAAGGTGCCTAATTACAGAATAGATCAGCCCCCTGAAGCTTAGGTTGAGAGTTATGAGATGGCCATGGAGATGCTGGATGGTAGTGATGCAACGTGTGCTAAGTATTTCACCATGATGCTGGAAGGGCTGGCTCGTACCTGGTTGAAGGGGCTGCCCGCCAACTCCATTGGGTCGTGGGCGGAGCTGAAGCCCCGCTTTATTCAAAATTCCAAAGATACGTGCAAGCAGCCTATGTCAATCGTGGATTTGGTTTCTTGTGTTCAAGGTGAGGGTGATTCAACAACCAACTGGGTGAGTCGGGTCTCGACTATCATACACTCATCAGATAATATCAACGTCGGCTCAGCAGTTTTAATGTTGGAGAAAAATTGTCGTTTCCTCCCTCTCAAACAGAAGCTTGGGCGGCTTAAGCGCCATTGCAGTGACATGGGGGAGCTCATGGCAGCCCTTGTCAAGTATGCCAACTCTGATAGTACCAAGGACCCCGATTCTGATGATGAAAGGTTGGGAAAGAGAAAGAAGAGTAGCGGCATAAGGGGACAGCAGCACAACCCGGCCAGTCAGGACGGCAACGGTAAGCGCAAAGCTGATGGGAATTTAGACTTCGTGGCCAACACTAGTGTACGGAATAATAACCAGCGTCGTAAGGGGAGGCCGGCTCAGGGGGCAAAATTCGACCTCGAGGCAATAATGAATCAGCCATGTCCGAAGCACGGAACACATGAAAAGCCATCTGCCCATTTGTGGAAGGATTGTTTTATCATGAAACAATTCAGGGATTCTCATCTTTTCCAGCACAACCATGGCCCGAATGGCGGTTCAGGGTCCGGCCCTCATGGTCCGGGTCATGGAGGTGGCGGTGCAAATTCCGATTTTCAAGGCCAAGGCAATCAGGGTGGTTACAACCAACAGAATAATCAGGGGAATCAGCAGCAGCAGTCTGGTTATCATAGTAATCTAAAGCAATTGAATAGTGGGGAGTACCACGTCTTCACCACGAGTTTATGTAAGCGGGATCAGAAGCTCCATAAAAGGGCAGTGAACGCCGTTGAACCGGCGGTGCCCCGTTACTTACGATGGTCTGAACACCCAATTCTCTGGAGCTGTGAGGATCACCCGCCCCAGGTTGATAATCCGGGTCACTTGGCGCTGGTAGTAGCTCCTCAGGTTGGAGGATACAAATTCACTAAAGTCCTCATGGATGGAGACAACAACATCAATATCCTTTACTATGAAACTTTTCGTCGCATGGGATTGACCGACAAAAATCTTAAACCGTCTAATACTGTTTTTCATGGTGTGGTGCCTGGTAAGTCGGCATATCCAGTGGGCAAAATATCTTTGGAAGTTTCTTTTGGAGATGAGTATGATTCCAGGTCTGAGACGCTGACCTTCGAAGTGGTTAAAATCAAGAGCCCTTATCATGCTCTGTTTGGACGGCCGGCTTACGCTAAATTCATGGCGAGGCCTTGTTATGTTTACTTATAGCTTAAGATGCCGGGTCACAAGGGCACCATCACAGTGCATGGGAGTCGCAAGGTAGCCTTGGAGTGTGAAGAAGGCGATGCTGCTTATGTTGAGTCTGTTTGTGCAACAGAGGAGCTGAAATTTTACAAGGATAATGTTGACCCGACGGATATGACATCTTTGAAGAAGCCAACCACAGAGCATGATCCCTTGTTGAAGTTTAAGTCGGCAGATGACACTAAGTTAGTTGACTTTGTTCCTGGCGACTCATCCAAGCGGTTCAGCATCAGTGCTAATCTGGATCCGAAATAGGAAAGCGCGCTCATCGAGTTCATCCGTGAGAACCGGGACATCTTTGCATGGAAACCTTCAGACATGCCAGGTGTACCGAGGGAACTCGCTGAGCACACTCTCAATATTGATCCAAAGTTTAAACCGGTCAAACAATTCCTTCTCCATTTCAATGAAGAGAGGCACAAGGCTATTGGTGAAGAAGTGGCCCGGCTCTTGGCGGCTGGTTTTATTGTTGAAGTTTTTCATCCTGAGTGGTTGGCTAACCCGGTGCTGGTACTTAAGAAGAATGGCACTTGGCACATGTGTGTGGATTATACGGACTTAAACAAGGCTTGTCCGGCTGATCCCTTTGATCTTCCCCGTATTGATCAGATTATTGATGCTACGGCGGGTTGTGAGCGGTTGAGTTTTTTGGATGCTTATTCTGGTTATCATCAGATCAAGATGGCACTTAAGGACCAGGAGAAGACAACCTTCATTACTCCCTTTGGAGCCTTCTGTTATGTGTCTATGCCTTTTGGGCTCAAGAGTGCCCAGGCGACTTACCAGCGGTGTGTACAGAATTGTCTTCATAATCAGATTGGGCGCAATGTTCATGCCTATGTGGATGATATTGTGGTGAAGTCCAGGAAGAAGGAAACCTTGGTAGATGATTTGAAAGAAACCTTTGATAATCTGCGGGTCTATAAGGTGATGCTTAACCCGGCCAAGTGTGTCTTTGGCATGCCAACAGGCAAGCTCTTAGGTTTTCTGGTTTCAGAACGGGGTATTGAAGCTAACCCGGAGAAGATAAAGGCTATCACCTCTCTGGCTAAGCTGACGTGTATCAATGATGTTCAGCGTTTGGCGGGTCGTATTGCGGCCTTAAGCCGGTTCATAAGCCGGTTGGGTGAGAAGGCTATCCCTCTGTACCAGATGATGAAGAAGACATATCACTTTGTCTGGAGTGATGCTGCTGATCAGGCATTTGAGGCCTTAAAGAAACAATTGGCTGAGCCGCGGGTTCTTGCTGCCCCCATTGATAAAGAACCTTTGTTGTTATATGTGGCTGCCAATAGCCGAGCTATTAGTGTAGCCATTGTGGTGGAAAGGAAGGAATCAGGCAAGGAGCATCCGGTTCAGTGGCCGGTTTACTACATCAGTGAGGTACTTATTAAGTCCAAGTAGAGGTATCCGCATTGGCAAAAGCTCATGTATGGGGTGTTCATGGCTAGTCGAAAGCTCAAGCAATATTTTCTGGGTCATCCCATCATTGTGGTTAGTTCTGCTCCTTTAGGGGATATCATTCAAAACAGAGATGCCACAGGTCGGATAGCCAAGTGTATGAGCTTGGACCCCATGGTTTAAAGTATATGCCTCGCACGACCATCAAGTCGCAAGCACTTGTGGATTTTATCAATGATTGGACAGAGTTGCAGATGCCTAAGGAAAAGCCGTATAACACATATTGGACTATTCACTTTGATGGATCCAGGCAGTTGGAAGGCTCGGGGGCTGGAGTTGTCTTGACTTGCCCACGAGGTGATAAATTTTCTTATGTTCTCCGGTTGATGTTCCCTTGTACTAACAATGCAGCTGAGTATGAGGTCTTTCTCCACGGTCTTCAGATGGATAAGGAGATGAACTTAAGCCGGGTGAGGTGTTTCGGCGACTCAGATCTGGTAGCTCAGCAAGCTTCTGGCACTTGGGATTCTAAGGATCCACTCATGGCGGCTTATCGTTGAGAGGTTGATGCTATTGCGGGTCACTTCAAGGGTTATCAAGTTGAACATGTTGATCGCAGGAAAAATGAGGCAGCTGATGCGTTAAGCCGGTTAGGGTCTCAGCGTAAGCCGGTGCCACCTAACACTTTCCTGGATATTCTGCATAACCCTTCTGTCAAATTTCCTACAGAGGAGATCTTGCTATTCCTGACCCAGAAGCACAACTGGTGGCAGCTCTTCATGTTATTCCTGATTGGACAGTTCCGTATTTGGCTTATATGACCCGGGGCGAGTTACCTGAAGATGAAACTTTGGCCAGGCAGATAACCCGGCGGTCTAAGTCAATGACTATTGTCAATGGAGAGTTGCATCATCGCAGTGTCACAAGGGCGTTTCAACGATGCGTTTCTCTTGAGGAAGGTTGTGAGATTCTACGAGAGATTCATGAAGGAGATTGTGGTCATCATGCCAGCTCTAAGTCTCTTGTAGCCAAGGCTTTCTGTCATGGGTTTTATTGGCTGACGACTCATGCTGATGCAGAAGATTTGGTCAGTAAATGTGACGGTTGTCAGAAATTTTCACGACGAGCTCATGTGCCGGCTCAAGAATTGAGGATGATTCCAATTGCTTGGCCATTTGCAGTCTGGGGCTTGATATGGTTGGGCCTTTCAAAAGATCCAAGGATAAAAAGACCCACCTTTTGGTGGCGGTTGACAAGTTCACAAAGTGGGTTGAAGCAGAGCCGGTTAGTAAGTGTGACGCGGCAACGGCGGTGCAATTCATCAAAAAGGTGATTTTCCGTTTTGGCTTTCCCCATAGCATTATAACTGATAATGGCACTAATCTGTCCAAGGGTGCTATGAAAGAATTTTGTCAACGTGAGCATATCCGGCTTGATGTATCTTCAGTGGCTCACCCCCAGTCCAATGGTCAAGCTGCGCGAGCTAATCAAGAGATTCCGTGAGGTATTAAGCCCCGGCTTATGGTCCCTTTGCAAAGGACGCCGGGTTGTTGGGTGGAGGAGTTACCCTCAGTGTTATGGAGTATCAATACTACCCCCAACAGATCTACGGGTTACACACCTTTCTTCATGGTTTATGGAGCAGAGGCGGTTCTCCCTAGTGACATCCGTCACGATTCGCCCCGTGTGGCGGCCTATGTTGAAGTTGATAATGAAAAAGCACGTCAGGATGCACTTGACCTGTTGGATGAGGAGCGTGACCTTGCGGCGGCTCGTTCGGCGATTTACCAGCAAGATTTGCGCCGTTATCACAGCCGCCGGGTTAAAACCAGAACCTTTCAAGAGGCGACTTGGTGCTCCGGCTTATCCAGGATCAGACTGATATGCATAAACTATCCCCACCTTGGGAAGGGCCTTTTGTGGCCAGCAAGAATCTGAATAATGGGTCATACTATCTTATTGACGTTCGAGACCACAAGGACTCACGCACATCAGAGGAGGAGACCCGTCGGCCGTGGAATATTGCTCATCTTCGGCCTTACTATACTTAAACCACCGGCTCTTGTGATGTACATAGTTTGACGATGTATATATTATAATAAGTATAATAAAGCCAGCATCCTGATAATTCAGGGCCTTTGTTGTTTCACTTCTTCGAAACTGAGTCTTTATTGTCATCTCACATGATCACTTAAGAGGCTTGACGCCCAAGTTGCAGGGACCAAAGAGAGTTGGATGCACAGCACAACTCAAACATAGGTACCCGCTGAGCACAACTCAGAAATATATCACTTGGGGGCTCCCTATTCAATGAACACAACTATATTCACCCTTTTGATTGGCCTGGACGCCAGGTGTATTCACCAAAAATCCGGGTTATTCTGCCTGTGTGCCAGATGCTTCTCCATCAGGTAATCCTGAATGACCTGCTATGTTCTTAACAGTCAATCTTTTAAATAAGACCCTGAACTTGTTAAGGTTAAAAACATTGATTGGGTCATAAGAGAGCCGGCTTACAGAAAGCAAGGATAAACCCAGGCTATTAAGCCGCCTTCCTTGAAACTTGGTTAAACCGGCCTGTTTTGCATGATGCTACTCCAACCCCGCATACTCTCGATAAGTCAATCTTTTAATAAGACCCTGAACTTATCCGGGTTAAAATGTCGATTGGGTCATGTGAGAGCCGGCTCACAGAAAGCGCGGATATTCCAATGGCTATCATGCTAGTTTCATTGAAGTAGAGATTTTGGCTCGGCGGCCTATGAAAGCCTCGTGTTTTTGGGATTTTTTATTCGTGTTGGATTTATATCACCCCTTTTTCTTACCATATAGTTTTCACAAGTCGGGCCAAGCAGCCCTAACTATGTCTCATATTTGGGATGTTACCCCCTGCCCTGGTTATGAACCTCTATGGTCACCAGTGGATTTATACTGGGCATCATAACTCGCCCCGCGGTAAACCGCCAGGGTATTTGTGATCTGTTTTGTGTGCAGGTAACATACTAAATTTAGCATATAGAATTGATGAGATCATGGGCATAAGTGGCTGAAATTCGATTGGTAAAGCGGCAGTGTCATGCAAAACAAAGCATGCACGATGGTATGGAAGATCAAGAGTTTAAACTATTACAAGGCATCTGATGGCCCAACCAGAATAAGTGTTTTGGAGTTGTCAACACAGCAAAGTATTCTGCTTAATAAACCGGCTTATGACTGCGGGCGGGTTGAAGCCTCCGGGTCTTCCTGCGCCTCTTCTTCATCTTCAGTTCCTTGCTTATCCGTTAGCTGGAAGTCAGGCGTAGCCCAGTTGATACTGGTCAACGCTCTAAACAACGCTTCATCATCAATAAGATTGGATGGATCAATGTCAGGAGTGAAGGTGTGCTTACAAATTGGCGGGATGAGATTTTTTGGCTCGTGAACCGGCGTGCTAATTTTCTTGTTGTCAGCATCATAAGCCGCCTGGTATGAAGACATGCTGGTCTCATCAGCCAGCTTGCTTGCTAAGGGACGCATCGCTTTGGCTATCTCTGCGAAACCGTCAGCACTGAAGGCAGATCCATCTTTTTTGACACTGGGGCAGCCATTGGCCAAATCTTTCGGGTGAAGATCAGCTTGCCATGCCTTTCTCAGCTTAAGGCAGTTAAGGAGCCGGCTCTGGCAGCTCCCCATTTTAAGTTGTCAATTCTTTTGGGCAGCACAGACAACTGCTTCAAGGTATCTTGGATAAGTGTTGAAGGAGATTTCTTATGCAGTGTAGCGGCAATGGTTCGTTGGGTGCCAGTATATAACTGTTCTACAAGAGTGTAGACAGCCTTAAGCCGGACGCGCATGTCTGAGCCCAATTTCGTGCTCCGCGAACCTATAACAGTGAAATTATGAGTAAGCCGGCAGATCTTGACAAAGTGATTCTTGAGGTACAAGGGAGACATGTTTTTCTACTTACCAAAGATGGCTGACGACATGATATTAATTTGTTGCTTTAAGCCAGATAACTCTTCAGTCACCGGTTTAAGCGCGGCTTCAGCCTCTTCGGCTCTCTTCAATAGAGCTGCCTTTTTAGTTTCCCAGCCCTCTTTGTCAGAATTCCAGTTCTGTTTCAGTTGCTCAATATTCTCCAAAGCAGATTTCAGTTCTAACTTGGCCTTGGCTGTCTCCGACTGCTGAGTTTTGATGTTGGCCTTAAGATCATTAAGCTGCGAGTCTTTTTCAGTCAATTCAGCATGTGAAATAAGCACACACAGATAAGATTGCAATCATGATAACTCTTTGAAGTCCCAAGCACAATACAAGTATTAGTCTTGGCACTTGGGGGCTAATGCATATTGCTCTTTTTAAGACATATTTTTGAAAGTCCCAAGCACAATACAAGTATTATCCTTGGCACTTGGGGGCTAATGCCTATTGCTCTATTTCAAGACATATTTATGACCCGGATAAATGATGTCATCCGGTTTATAAAGACTACATATTGGGTTGTTAATTTTAAACAAGATGATTAGTCCCGGCTTAACATGCTAGTTAAGCTGACCCTTGGGGGCTACGGAGGCAAAGCTGATTCTTGCTACTTAAAGTCCCGGCTTAACATATTTATTAAGCCGGCCCTTGGGGGCTACACATACAAAGTTGAAGTGCTGGTATTATAAGTCCCGGTTCATGTTGAAAGCATAAATCGGCCCTTGGGGGCTAGTGGATTTGATCTATGCAACTATTAAAATTTACAGTACATTCTATTCTATCATGTCCAACAAACTTGGCGGCTAAGGGAAGAATATTTATATAAAAAGGAGTTGCAGCGGTTACCTCATAGCGTTCCTTCATCAAATTGACCAAGCCGGCTTCAAAGTCACTGCTGGTGTATAGACGGTTCAAGTAACCAGAATGGATGTCTTGGGCACTGAATTGAGCATAGCTCTCTAAATCTACCTTCCACTTGCCTTTATCTTCAGCACAAATTTCTTCTTTGGCATTGTGCTTAGACAAGACAGTGGGGTGACCCGGTGCTGTGAATCCAAATCCAGTGACAACAACATCATCAGTTTTCCCCTCAGCAGGCTTAATTGGGCTTGGCGGCTTAGAAATCGCCGGTTCAACGTCCATATGGTCTATGGAGGTTTCATGGTCTTGAGGTGGCGAATCATCAACAATATCTTCAGCAATTGGGTGAGAGAGTTCTGGTTGTTATTGCTCCAGCTTAGATAGATTGACATTGTCAACCGACTTATTTAGCTTCGCCTTCTTGCTGGGTTTGGCCTGTCCCCTGAAAATAAGAAGTATAAAGAGGTCAGTATAATGATCAGGTATAAGGTTTGAATAATGGAATATATTCTTACCTAGGTACAGTCTTGAAAGCCAGGATTTGAGTTCCCGTTGAGTCGCTCGAGGAGGAATGTGAAGTCCCCTGATAGTTTGAATCAGACGGGTTAAGAGGTTGTCAGAAATGACCCGCCTTGGGATAAAGTATATCATAAATGTGAAAGACCTTTGGGAAGCGTTTGCGAACCGGCGTGTTCGGTAAGCCGGAAGAAGTGATTACACCACCACTATGCCGGGTGGTGCGGCGAGCTTCATGTTGATGTTTCTTCAAAAGAAAGTTGGGATCCAAGTGAGCTAGAGGGTGAGAAAAGCTTACTTTCCGGTTTGCTTGTCGGGTTTTCTGTGACGGCAGAGGTTCTAAGCCGGAGGAAAGAATAATTACCTCTGCGTCACCTGCACGGCTGGCTTCTGCGTTGTCCCGATAACAATCATTGTCAATGAGATGTATAAAAAATGAGCCAAGAGAATCAAGTTCTACCTCTGACTCATCATCATCATTGTCACCATAAATGTTTGAACCGACGGGGTCGGTGGTATTCTTTTTAGCAGGCCTTTTGGTGGCTTTGGTTTTGGTACGAGCCGGTTTGGCCGGCTTATCTTGCGGTTTCTTCTTCCAAAACAGAGAATCAACCTGTTAATGTCAAAAAGATCATAAGTGGGTATAATTATTGAAAATATTGATTGAGTAGAAGATGTGCAACACTTACGGCTGGTGGCTTGTTGAAGGTGCTGAAAGGACTAAGTCCTGTTTTACTGCATTCCTTTAAAGGTTTGTTCAGCAATTTCTTGGTGGCCTCTGTAATTTCCGCATCAGACAGTTGAATGTCAAAGTGGCGCTGGGGATCTTTTACATCGCCAGTATATTCACACATTAAGCCGGGGCGACGACTTAATGGCAAGATACTCCAGGACACCCAGCACCGAACAAAGTCGACGCCGGTTAAGCCATTAGCCATTAAGGCTCTGAGCTTTGAAAGTGCTGGTGCATATTTGGCCCGTTCCTTCACACTGAGCCGTGAGGGGAGTGGATGTGTGCCGCTAAGTCGGTGATCATGGTAACCCGGCAGAGGATTCTCATCAGCTGGAGATGTATCTTGACAATAGAACCATGTTTGGTTCCAGTCTTTGGGGTGACTATGCGGCTTAGCATGGGGAAAGCTGACTTCTTTCCTCTTTTGAATTGAAACCCCACCGAGTTCGGTGTTGGGCCCATCAACAAACTTTGTCTGACGGTTTAAATAGTAGAATTCTCTGAATAAATCAACTATGGGCTCCTCTTGAAGATAAGCTTCACAGAACACTTGGAAATTGCAAATATTGGACACGGAGTTGGGTCCAATATCTTGAGGGTGAAGTTGGAAAAAATGAAGCACATCATGGAAAAACTTTGAGCCGGGTGGGCTGAACCCCCGACTCAAGTGGTCAGCAAAAACAATCACTTCTCCATCTTTAGGTTTAGGAGGAATTTCTTCATCAGGGGCCCTCCAATGGATGTCATCTTTCTTGGCTAAAGCGCTAGTGGCAACAAAATTGTTCAGCTCTTCTTCAGTAACCCGGGATTGGACCCAGTTGCAAGAAGTGTATGTCTTAGCCATTTTCTCAATGATCTAAAAGAAAGATTATGCCGGTTCAAGATTATATGGTTAAGCCAGCTGATGGTTTAAAAAGCAAACAATAATGAAGCATGCATAGGTGTTAAGCCGGAGTTTAGCATTCAAGTTATAAAGACGAGCTATTGGCGGCTTAAGAGGGGACTAATTGATGTAGGGTGGAACCCTAGATGGCCGATCTTTCACGAAAGGAGTGGATCCCAACGAGGAACGCGAAGAACACGAGGGGAAACACGAGGGAAAACACAAGAGGAAACACGAGAGAATCACTCAACCAACAAGAATAGACCACACATGTGCTAGATCGATGAACACAAAGGTGAGATACAAGATCCAAGTCCAACAAAGGACGATACAAAGGTAACCGGTTCGTCTCCGTGAGGAGGTCTTGATGCGGGTCTTCTTCGTGAGGAGGTCTTGAATCCGAGGTGGATCTTCTCCGTAGAGGGGCCGCAGTCTCTCTCGTGGAGTAGATCCGATATGGATGAGCAAAGCTCTATCTCTAAATGAGCTAATCCTTTGCTAACCCTAGCTAGGAGGAGGTGGGGGAGTATATATAGTCTAAGGGATGAAGGGGTACATGGGCCTCGGCCCAGATGCGCTGCACGCAGGCAGGGGAGGCCGGATGTCCGAGCGTCGGGCCGGATGTCTGGGCCTTTGCGAGGTGCCGGATGTCCGGGCTGGCGGGCCGGATGTCCAGACTGGAGTGGCCGGTATCGGAGCTCTCTGGATAGGTGGGGTCCGGATGTCCGGGCTGGGGGGCCGGATGTCCGGCAGCTCGGGAAGAGCCGGATGTCCGGGCTGACGGGGTTCAGCTTCGGGTGCGTTCTGTGATGGGCGCCGGATTTCCGGGGGTCGGGCCGGATGTCCGGGCTGGGGTCGATGTCCGGGGCCTGTAGCAGCTGGCTCTTCTTCCTTCTCCTTCCTTTGCTCCCGCGCACACTTGGCCTTGGTCCTTGGGCTCTCCATGGTCTCCTCGGGTGTACCTGAGTATGCACAAGGTCCGCGCTTGAAGTAGCATCCATGTCTTACATGTGGAAAGGGAAGATTCGGAAAGGAGCTAGTTCACCTTAGGTCCAATGGCGTAGGCTCGAGTGTACATGGGGATGATCGTCGGATGCTCCGCATCATCTCCCCTCCCTTGGGAAAGATCCGACCTCAGATCAAAAACCTCATCACCATGGAAACGGTTGTCATGGACGGACTTGTAGTTGGACGGAGTTGAAGACATTGCGCAATCCAAGTACTCCAAGTTGTCGCCAGAGTGGTATATATGCAAGAAAAGCAAACACAAACAACACTCGAAAATACAATGGTTAGCGCACACAAAGTGTCCATCAAGGAAGTATGAGTCCGTGCGGCAAGATTGTTCGTGGCAAAGCGCATGAAGCTTATCAAGATGATATAGAATGATATGCAAAGCGTTCATGGGGGCAAAAGCATTCATTGTGCACAGAAATGTGTTGTGAATATGATCAATGCAACCACGGTAGAAAATGATGTCATAATGGGATGGTTTATCAAGAGCATGAACATGGTAATTGGTGCTCAATGTGACTATGTTATCATGCAATTGATGGTAGGGAATATGATCATGATGTATGAATATGCCATCAAGAAAGATCACAACAAATTTGCTAAGGAAGTGCGCAAGCTCATATATCATGGATGACATAGAAATACAAGATGCAACAAGGCAATCATAATGTGAGTCAATCCATGCATAAGATGCAAATTTGTCATGGGTGGTGTTGTACCATAGCTCAATGTCGTGATAGTAGTGATGGTCCGGTGGTGCATCCACTAAGTCCGAGCGCTCCTCAACTTGAAGGTCCATAGGGTCCATCTCCAAAGTTGGTCCTCCGTTCACAAGATGTATCATGTAGACAACAAGAAGGAAACAACAATGAAAGAATGACCCATCCAATATGCCTATGTGAAGAGGGCTCAAAGGGAAAGAGTGCACCTTTAGGAGGATGTCGAAAATGTTGGTGTTGCGCATCTTGTATGCCTTCACATACCCAATATGTCTCGCCTTGGTACCGCCTTGTGAATTCTTCAAAATGAAAGAACCCAACAAACACTCGGAAAAACAAATGAGGTTAGTGCAAATGTAGCACCTATCATTCGAGTGGTAAGATACCCAACAAGTGTTCTCATCATTCTTAACATAAGAAAGGACAAGGTGTGGTATGGTATGAAAGCATATGATGCAACTACAACCAAAGATAATAGGCTCAATCAAACTAGCATGCATCACAAGTAATATGTCCAAGTCTCCAAGATCAATAAGCATAGTATGGTTGCACTCACTACAAGTAGATATGAGAGAGGCAACTAATGGACACAAGAGACAATGGTCAAAAAATATCATGTGAGAGGCAAGAGCATATATGTCATCAACCCAAGAAAGTGAGTAATGGAACATGGGTGATGCAACAAAGCAAGCAATCATAGAGATCAAGTCAAGCAAGCTAGTAGTGCGAAGATGCAACGTACTAGGAGGAATCATGGCAAACATGTCATGGGTGCAAATAGTGTGCATGAATAATTCACATGACATAGCACAAGCATGAAAGCAAGATATGAAGAAGGTATCATCATTGTATTGGCAAGAAGTCCTATGTAAATAGCAATGGAACATCATGACTCTCCCAACACAAGAATCAACAATAGCATGAGGCACATGGTAAACATGGCAATAGCAACAAGTATCTCCACCAAGCATGTAAATACACATAATAGTAGTATAATGGTGAATCATATGTAAGTGCAAGCAAGGGTCACAATTGCATGGCAAAGGCATGGAAAGAGGCATAGCATGCAAAGTGAACACGAGAAAATGGGCATAACATGACAAGTGTATATATCCCAAAGCCGTGTGAGAGACAAGTAAAAGAGATGCGCGTAGTCCTTGCGCAAAAGGAATGGTGGTAAGGATAGTCCACGGGATCCCAAATCGTCGTTGCTCTCAAGAGCTCGTTTCGTCAACTCTTGGGATTGAGATGTTGACGAGTATACATGAGTACCTACACAAACAAAGACAAAGGGAAAATTGTGTGTGCGTGGTATATGTACACATCATCCATCATGATGCATACGTGCATGTGTTGGTTAGCACAAAATAGCCAATGCTCAAATAAATGAGATGCGTGGTATAGAAACATGTCATCCATCATGAGAGGTTTGTTGTTATGTATGTCATAATGGAGACTCAAATTGTGTAAAGCATCATAAGAAATATGTAGAGCATTATTATGAATGGTATGCATATGGTGCAAGCAATTGTGGGAATCATGCAAAGTATGGGATGCATCAAGATCTCCAAATATGTATGAGGAAACTATGGGGGTCTCCTCATGAGCATTAGTACAAACATCACATGGAGAATATTGACAACATCCAAAACAGAGCATATTTGGAGCAATGTGATCATGACATGGTATAGTAGATGAATTACGCAAATCATGTAACGGAAGCAAGGCAATATCATCACATGAAAAACAAAAGCCAATGACCATCATCTCGTCATCTATGCCATAAGTGCAAATGGGATTTATTTTAATGGGGCATGCATAGTTACTATGTTGAGGTTCAAATGAAGCAATATGGGAGATCTCACTCATAGCATATGAGAAGTTCAATGGATTGTCAAACATGAAGTGACCAATAGAATTTTCACTAGATATCCTATGGAGCATAGCATCACAACTAGGCAACTCAACATGCTCATCATCATATTCATCATAAATGGGTAAGTCATGACATGAAGAAGTCGCACTAGCATGAAGCATGGGAATAGGTGTGTCAACATCATGCAAGCAATCATTGTTGAGATAGTCCGCTAGTGGGACAAGAGAAGCATTGTCACCTATGTTACCTTTGGAAGGTCGCTCATGTTTTGTAGGTGAGGTGTCGAAGATCAAGTCGTTATCATGTTCATCTTGACGGAACCATGTGGGGGGTGCATCTTCTTCCACCATGGCCATCGGTTTTCCCATTGGAGGTATGGAATCGTCAAGGATAGGCATGTCGTCATGTAGGAGACCTAGCACCAAAGAAAACACACTCGGAGTAGAGGTTAAGTTGTGAGAAATCATAGTGGCCTCACATGCCGTGTCAACTACCTCACTCACTAAGTGTTGTGTCTCACTCACTCCCTCAAGGATGCTCTCACTCATATGGTCGGTGGAGTCACTCAAATGGCTCTCAACCTCACATAGGATGTGTGGCATGCTCTCAAGTGTGGGGCTAGTGGTGGTAACACTCATCCTCTCATAGGAAATGCACTCAATGTCACGTATGGTGGAGTCACTCATCTCACTCATGGGTTGGTGGCTCTCCTCACATGGCAATTGGGTCATCTCATGATATGTGGGTGTCGGAGAGATGTTGGTGGAAATGTCTCCATGCTCAATTATGTCGTAGTCGTAGCCGTGGATGAAGGCCGAAGATGGCACATCATCACTCTCCTCTAATACCAAAGATAAGGTCTCATGTGCGCTCTCGTAGCTTGACTCGGAGTATGAGTCCAATATGGGCGCCGTCTTCGTGTTGTTGAAGAGGTTCGCGCTCGTCACCGTGGTCGAAGGGGATGGCCCTTGCTCGACCTTCTTGTTGCCGTCTTGTTGTTGGAGGCCCATATGATGTGGCACCTCGTAGCTCGTCTCCATGACTGAAGGGAATTTCCCATGCTCGTCCATCTTCCTTGAGGGGCTTCCGAAGATGGAAGTGTCGCCCTCGCTTGTAGGTGGTCGCCTTTGACTTGATGAAGTCGTTGTAGGCGTACTCGTGGGAAGTAGGCGAAGATGCCGTACGTCCAAAGGCGAAGATGCCTTGATAGCACTTGGCGAAGATGCCGAAGTGGTTGGTGTAGCCGTAGATCCATCTTGGTGGTGCTTGTCTCGCGGTCTTCTCTTGTGCTCTTGAAGTTTGGACTTGGCGTGAAGTAGAGCTCATTGGGACTTGTGCATTTTCGCTTGTTGAGCATCTTCATGTTGATGATGTCGTTGTCGCACTTGAGCTCGTAGTAGATGTCGTTCATCGTCGTCGTGCACATGATGCTTGGAGATGACTTGCCCTTCATGACGATGTGGATCATGAACGTGATGGTGGTCGCCATGGAGATGTGGACGTGGACGACTTGCGCTTGCATCGCGTGGGCGCTCCGAAGATGATCGACTTGCTCGCCGCCGCCTTGAGGATGATGAAGGGGAAGAAGACTTGTAGTCGGCCACCATGTCTCGTAGTTGATCCTTTAGCTCGCCCAACTTGGTGTCGATGTAGTCCCTTTTCCTTGCTTCGGAGTGGTGTATGTCGATGGCGAGGTTGTCGAGGCGCTCTCGCAAGGTAGATTGTGCGCCTTGCATTTGTCGTTGTAGATCAAAGATAGACATTTTGGTGATGTAGTTGTTCGCGCCGTCATTGTTGTCGAAGACCGGAGATGAAATGCCTTGCCTATCCATCACGAGACTCGAGCAAATATGAGTGGGAGAAAGAGAAGAACTATACCAAATGTACCTTGACCGATGTTGAAGATGGATCAATGATCACTCAATGTGTAACAAGGAAATAGCACAATTGGTACCAATTCTTGTCGGTTTCTCACACCTACACAAATAAGGCTTATGGTGGAGCTCGGTGAGATAGTGGCACAAAAATTTGATGCAAAATGTTAGCAAGAGTCAATAATGTTGAAAGAGGCAGACTAAGGCATAGCCTAGTGGTGGGAAGGGGTTGATGCCTTCCCACCCACCCAGGTTCAAGGCATGGTACTTGCAATTTGGATTTGTTGCACCAATTATACTGTAGAGGGTTCTCTTACAGTCTTTCTGTCAAAAAAATGTTGAAAGAGATTCACAAATTCGCAAGTGAAACAAGTAGACCAATAGCAAAGAATGGCACACGGAAACACACACACGGATAGATAAATGGGGTCGTGCAACCAAGAATGAGCACAAAATGTGGAGTCCACGGAAAACGCTCGTGTTGCACAACTCAAGAGAGACGCTAGCACGATTGCTCTATAGGCGGATACGACACTTGTGCACAACCTATAAGATGCGAAATGGATAACTTGCTATCCCAAGTATGCTATATATGTATGGTTCCCGGTGTTTCTCTCAAGATGATCCAAGATGATCGGATATGACAATCTTATGCAATGTGGTATGATGCTATGGCGCTTGCTTACAAGCTCTTTGTTCACTCTTTTTCTTTGCTTAAAAGCTTTATTCTCTTTTTTTGTATGGCCACTTTGCGAAATGCACAAACCAAGATAGCAATTGTGTATATGCGGGAATAATCTTGTGACACAAGATATGATATGATGATACCAATATGATATGGTATGTATACAATGGAATGTGTAGATCACTAATGTGCACAAGTAACGTTGCCGGCAATACTCAAATGGCTAGTCTCGATAGGCAAGTGACGCAAAATGGGCTAGGGGGTTATCAATGCAATTGCAAGGGAATATACAATGGAGGGATACCACGATACCAAGATGATATGGAGGTTACCGTCCGAGGCGATGATGAGTGGCGGTGTTCTTGATGTAGACACCAAGATGATGGAGACTCGTCCGTAAGTAGCCGAAACACCTTAGGAAATGGAAAAACCGCGAACTCAAAATCTCAAATGTCAAATGTCAAATGGTGGTAGCGGGAATGCGGTGGTGGTTTTGCGGAAACTCAAAGGGATTACAGAAATGCAATGATGGGTTTTGAGATGCAATGCGGAAGTGTAGGGTAAGGTGGTGAACTATACACAATGTCGGAGTTGGAAGCACGGTCCCTAAGTAGCCGAAACACCTTAGGAGACACAACTCACAACACAAACAAAATTGGGTTAGGTTGGGTTGGCGGAAGTATATGATGGGCAAGCCTATGCGGAAGTTAAGGTGGTGGTTGATGAAGAAGCAACCATCCTTAAGTAGCCGAAACACCTTAGGAGACTCGAATCACAACTCAAACAACCACTAATGCCATGGGGAACAAATTGAGTTAGGTTGCGGAAGGCTATGGTGGTTTTGCGGAAGTTATGGTGGAATCCCTAGGCAAAGATGCCAAAGTTCTAAACCTTTGATGGAGTCAAATGGGTATGGTAGTATTTTTGTGTTATGGGGGATGTCAATAGCTTCAAAACGAGCTAAAGAACGTCAAAAACGGACTCCGGATGTGAAAGTTATGCACAAAATGGTGAAACGGGGAAGGCTGAAATCCCAGAGGCCGGACATCCGGGGGTTTGGCCGGATTTCTGGGACCCGATGTCCAGAACCGCGCGCGAAATTGCGCTCTAGGAGCCGGATGTCCGGGGCTACGGGCCGGATGTCCGGGCTCCAAATCCGAGGATGAACTCGAGGAACTCGATTTTGGGGGCGGAAATTGATGATTTCGGGGGCAAAATTGCGGAGATTTCGTGGATGGAAAGTGGGGAAAATTGGGGGAAAGCTAGATCCACAAGTAACAAAGCAAATCCATGGATCAAAATCAACAAAACATCATCAAACCAACAAATCACAAAAAAAAATTGCGGCTATTTTTTGGTGGGGTTTTTCGAATTTAGGACAAAATCAACAAAACTAGGCTAGAAAACACAACGGGGAGGCTCTGAAATCGTGATCAACGTGGCTCATGATACCAAGATGATGTAGGGTGGAACCCTATATGGCCGATCTTTCACGAAAGGAGCGGATCCCAACAAGGAACGCGAAGAACACGAGGGGAAACACGAGGGAAAACACAAGAGGAAACACGAGAGAATCACTCAACCAACAAGAATAGATCACACATGCGCTAGATCGATGAACACAAAGGTAAGATACAAGATCCAAGTCCAACAAAGGACGATACAAAGGTAACCAGTTCTTCTCCGCGAGGAGGTCTTGATGGGGGTCTTCTCCGTGTAGAGGTCTTGAATCCAAGGTGGATCTTCTCCGTAGAGGGGCCGCAGTCTCTCTCGTGGAGTAGATCCGATATGGATGAGCAAAGCTCTATCTCTAAATGAGCTAATCCTTTGCTAACCCTAGCTAGGAGGAGGTGGGGGAGCATATATAGTCTAAGGGACGAAGGGGTACATGGGCCTCGGCCCAGATGCGCTGCACGCAGGCAGGGGAGGCCGGATGTCCGGGCGTCGGGCCGGATGTCTGGGCCTTTGCGAGGTGCCAGATGTCCGGGCTGGCGGGCTGGATGTCCGGGCTAGAGTGGCCGGTATCGGAGCTCTCTGGATAGGCGGGGTCCGGATGTCCGGCGGCTCGGGAAGAGCCGGATGTCCGGGCCTCTGGCCGGATGTCCGGGCTGACGGGGTTCAGCTTCGGGTGCATTCTGTGATGGGCGCCGGATTTCCGGGGGTCGGGCCGGATGTCCGGGCTGGGGCTGGATGTCCGGGGCCTGTAGCAGCTGGCTCTTCTTCCTTCTCCTTCCTTTGCTCCCGCGCACACTTGGCCTTGGTCCTGGGCTCTCCATGGTCTCCTCGGGTGTACCTGAGTATGCACAAGGTCCGCGCTTGAAGTAGCATCCATGTCTTACATGCGGAAAGGGAAGATTTAGAAATGAGCGAGTTCACCTTAGGTCCAATGGCGTAGGCTCGAGTGTACATGGGGATGATCGTCGGATGCTCCGCATCACTAATGGTACCTGGCGGGTTACTATTTCTAAGTTAAGCTGCTCACACAACTTTTGAAGTACATATCTGAGAAAGGGAAAATTGCTAAGTGTTGGGAAAACAGGTTTCACAGATTGACACTATGATTTCGGATCTGCGGTACTTCAGATAATGGAAAAATATGTAGACCTAATTTACGGTGCTTGAGCAGTTCATAAAGTCCAAATCGGGTTTTCTATGCAAAAGGAGATGCCCTAATAGTGAAAATAAGTGCTACGACTACCATCGCGCAGGTGAATTACCAAGTAAGAATCAAAAGCACAAGTTACAACATAGAACGAAGATGAACTCCGACGAACTCGTAGGAAACCCTAATGGGATCTATGGGAAAAGGAAGGAGGAGAACTCACCAGAGCTGTTAAACAGCGGAGGTGCGCGGACGAATTCTGGTCAAATCAGGTTGATGCAGCGGCCGTTGTTGAGGCAGAGGCGAAGGTGGACGGCGGCTGCGGAGCTCGGGTGCTGAGGCAATGCGAGGTGGAAGACAGAGGCAAAGAGGCAAGGGGGGAAAGTGAAAGGGACCCCTGGCGAAAGGATAAGTGACATGCGCGGGAATCGAGGAAGCCAAAAAATGGATATGCGACAGCGCAGACGCCTCGATTTTTAGAGGTTCATTAAAAAGAGAGGATATATTAAGATTTGGGCTTTGTGTAACATTAATGACAGATGACGGCATGGCGGGTTACCACAATCCTAGGAGATGACGCCACGGCGAGTTACAGGGCTTCGCAAGGAGAACTGAAGAAGGATTTTTTCTAAGTGTTGAAGATTGATATGAACAAGTTCAAATCAACCTGGGGCCTAATGTTGGGGATATAACTATTGGATATGACCCGCCTAGGAGGGGCCGGGTTATACCAATGGCGGTTTATCAAGACAAAGCCCATGAAGATATTGAAGATGGCGGTTCACGAAGCAGACTTGCTAAAGGCCCGAAGCCCAAAGGTGACTTAAGACCCATAAGTGTAAACTGCCATATATGTATGACTTGTATTGTAAGACAAGTGTAATTAGTCACCGATCCGGACACATTGTTTATGAGCCGACCGGGACTCCGTGAGCCACTGGGCGTCAACCTGTGTATATAAAGGAACGACCCGACGACGGCTTAGGGTAAGAAAACAAGAGATCGAAAGCTAGGCCAAGCGTATTCGCTCCCTGGTAATTGAAACATAAGAAATACCACCTCAAACTAGATTAGGCCTTTACCTTCACCGCAAGGGGCCGAACCAGTATAAACTCCCTGTGTCCTTTGTCCCGTTTAACCCCTTTAAGCTAACCTAGTTGCGATGGCTCCTTGACTAAGTCCTTTCGCTAGGACATCTGCCGTGACAATTCCACGACAGCAATGGTGGCGCCATGCTGGGGTGGAGGAGAAGGATGGCTTTGTGGTGGACTGAGCATGGAGGGGTTGGATGGGGTACAGAGAGCACTGAGCACGAGGTGGAGCGGACATAATGTCACTGTGGAGAAGATACTACCATTTTTGTGTTGCCATGTATTAAGTTAAGATATTTTCGAAGCTTTTGGATGGTCGTGCACTCTTTAATTTTTTGCACTAATGTCAAGTGTCCATCCATGAGCGCCATGAGAGAACAAGCACCATACGACAACTGCACAGATTGGGTTGTTGAGTTCTTGATTTTCCTTTTCATCAAAATGTGACAAAGTTTAATCACCTATAATGTGCATGCCTTTTGTGAGTGATAAGAATATGTAGCCTGTTTATTTTTCCAGCATATGTATTGTGTCTGAGGCTGGAAGTATCATATCAGACTTGCATGCAGATTCTAGACCTGCCACCTGCCTATACAGAATATCTGTGAAGAATGCACTCATGTAGTCTCATGCTGACTTCTTTTATTTGTTTGAGAAATTTGGAAGAAGAAAAGTGTATTGTCGTGAATAGAATATAAGGTTGGGATCAGCAGTAGACATGTGCATATTACATTTGTGTTTCTACAACAACAAATTTGTGTTTTATGTACATATTTCCTTTTGTGCCATTCCCAGTAATTATGTGCCTTGCCAGCGATCCAATAATATTCTTCTAATTCCGGCTTAGTTGTTTCGCCAGCTTCTCTCTGCCAAGGACGTGGTGGATCCAAGGAACTTTCGATGCAGAGTTAGCTTTGGAAGGAACTTTTTTTGCTCCCTGTTAACATGCTGGTGGTACTCTTGGTGTTGTCTACAGTCTTATTGCCAACTAGAAAGAAGATAGTTAGCATTTTTTGGGCTTTATTCGTTCATCAATGCCAATACACAAAAGGCTTAGACAAGAAACAAGAATGCCCATTTTCCAGCGGTCTATTGAAGAAAAATCAAATGGGGAAAAAGATAATAGTATTTCTAAAGGTATTTTTCTGGAGATCCAACAATATCCATTTCATATATAATTTTCCTGAAAGAAGTAAATATATTAATCAGAAGTTTCAGCTACAAAACTATTCTAAAGTTATTTTTAGTACCACTAGCACCATCAACAATTGGCATGTGGGCTTGTTTTCCTTTGCAAGATGATGATGAAAAAGTTATCTCCGGGTCTGAGTGCCTCAAGTGTGCATACAATGGCTTACATATTCACAGGGTTTGATTTTCAGAGAATTCTCAGCGTATATAGCAGTCCTCTCCATATTAACACATAAAGCTCCATTCCCTCACAACAATGGCTGGTGGCGGAGCTTGACAAGCGTCAAATGCTTTTATGCTGCCTCTTCATTTCCTGATAATTGGAATTGAAATCTAATACTATGATGTGGTAGGTGGTGTTGTGGAGGCGACGAGCATCATGGAAGAGGGAAACTTGGTAACTAGGTAGGTGAGCATTGTTTCGAAGAGGGAAACATGTTGCTGGATACTGATGTTGATTGCATGAACTCCATGACATTGTAAGTTGGTTAATGGAACAATTTTGAGCCTTACATATATTATAATGACATCTTTCTTGGAATTCGCAGTGGTAGAACATCTCTTGTTTGCACAGGAAATTTTTTATAGAGGCCAACATTGGCCATATCATCCCCTTTCGTTTGAGAACCGATGATGCATAAGAAGAGGCCTAAAGATCTTAAACATTTGTAGGCTCGAAACCATGACCTTGGCCCTCTCTGCACCCCCAGTATTCAAATTTAGATTTGCTTTGTAATAACTTGATGTTTTACCACCTTAAAGATAGCCTACCGTTAAGTAATATATGCTCATAAGCTCTACTTTGTTGTCGCATCGCTGCTTTAGCATTCTTCGCTTGCATAGCTAGATCAATAGTGCAACCTACACCATGGACAATCTATGTGAGGTGACAACACTGCTAATACATCTCCTAACGAGTGCACCTTTTCCCTCTCATAAGGAAGCAGCGTACACCATGGACAATCTATGCGTTGTCCTAGTAAGAAGTACTGAGCCCCCGACTAAAATCGCCGAACATTCAGTCTGAATCATAAATGGTGGACCCTTTCATGGATTCATAAATTTAGTCAGGTCTGCTAACATAGAGAGCGCAAGACTTCGACTTTAGTTCCTGGAGATGATGAAAGAATATCAGTGCCCAACCCGGTTATTATCAGAGTGTAAACTGTGTATTTTAGTTGCCAGCAGGTTATTTGAATTTATTTGAGTGTATTGAATTTCTACAGTTATATTAAGATCAAAATTACCAATTTTTGTAGGTTACGAGAGGATATCCCAATGGACAGGGATGCGGAGGCGGAGTGGAGGCCGGCGATGGCATGGGAAAAAATTACAACGAGCAAGGCAGTGACATTGTATAGTAACACGATCGTGTGTGTGGCCTCTACGCAGCAGCTATGGGTAGCCATCGGAGCAAGGAGAATGGCTACCACACACATGTTTATGATGGTGCTCAAAGCCGCAGGGCCGACCGGGCATATGGGTGGTACGTGTCTGATTGTCAACATCGGTTTCTGAGCAGTCCATTGAATCTACAGACATTAGTTTTACTTTACAAAATATTCATGACTTAATTATATGCTCTTCTATCAAGTGCTATGTTCATATATGCAACAGCTGCCTCAACGGCTCACACTTTTGCAAGTCGTCACCTGCCACTTTATGGATCAAATCCAGTTATATGTCATGTACCTACTTTGATTGAATCTGAAATTCTGCTAGAAACATAACGAACCACTTTTGTATGTGAAAAAAAGGAAAGATGACGTGTTTTTCCAGTTCTTATGCCGTCTCATCAAATTTTCTTATCTCACATTTTATTTCAGATGCCAGAGTAAAGAAAATGTTCTCAGCCTTGGATGATGCATTCACTCGATTCTTGAAACCATTACCTTTTTCTGAAGTAAGTCTAACTACCATGCAAGAGGCTCTCACAGGCGTAGGTTTATCAATTGGCAATTAACAGCATAACCGTGCAGTTGACAGCATTTTGCTTATATGCTCTTGGGCACCGCCAGTGCACGCTGACGGTGTCCTGGACTAGGGGGTCCTCACCACATCGTCTCCCGACCAGGTGGATCGGGTTGAGGAACCCCATGGCGGTTCACTCATGGGCCACTTCGGGCAGCCCATGCCGCATACAAGGAGTATTCCACAAGACATGGTGATCAAGACAAGGACTCCTCTCCACCAACGTATTCGGCTAGGGCTCTTGTTATCCTAGGCCTCTGGTGCATTATCTAAGCCAAGGCCAGGCTAGTCGATAGATTATTATGGCATTAATCATAAGCATACATGATAGACATCTAGGGTTTAGCCATTACGATCTCGTGGTAGATCAACTCTTGCAATCCTCATATTCATCAAGATCAATCAAGCAGGAAGTAGGGTATTACCTCCATCAAGAGGGCCCGAACCTGGGTAAACATCGTGTCCCCTGTCTCCTGTTACCATTGACCTTAGACGCACAGTTCGGGACCCCCTACCCGAGATCCGCCGGTTTTGACACCGACATTGGTGCTTTCATTGAGAGTTCCGCTGTGTGGTCGGCAAAAGGATCAATGGCTCGCCTGCAGATCAACTGCGACGTCGGCGTCTTCATCGCCGCCTTGACTGGTCACCTTGGCTTGACCGAGGGCTGTGCCCTACCTCCTATCATCATGTTCGGGTGAGGGCCTTTATCAACATCAACTCCGATCTCTATCAAGATCATGGAGGAATCATCCATGGAGCTCGGGGGCTCAACGTCAACATTGCCCTCGGGCGACCGTGCTGTTTTTCTGGACAGCGAACTTGTATCCGCCACCGCCCCCTCGAGTGTCGTTTTAATGATTGCTTCGGTGGAATTGTGTGCGGAATTAAGTCTACAACAACCATGCAAAATTTCGTCGAGTTCCGATGGAGGAATCTCGGGGAATCTACGATATACCGGAGCCCTGTCAAATATGGACGGGAATCTGGATGAGTTTAGGGCGTGGTCTCCAGAGCCAAGCTCAGAGATCATTTGGAATATCCAACCATTCATTTGCTGTGGAATTCCCATATCTACCACCCCTCAAAATTTCAGCTCGATCCGATGGTTCAAACTCCGGGAACCTTCCGATGAGCGGACCAATTTTCTGATCTGTTTTCTGCGCGAATACGGATCCGACCCGAATTCATGTTTCTTTATTAACGTGATATTGGACAACCTTTTAAAGGAATTTTCTTCTAGGGTATTGTGCGTTGTTCTTAACACGTGCCCATAAAATTTTAAGCCTTCTTTGAGGTACTCTTCGTCATCAAACTGGTGTCAAACTAGTCCGGTAACAATGCTCCACGGCTGCTGACCTGCGCTAGACACGTCGTCGCTTTGTTGAGCCGAGCTCATCCTCTTCAGGTCATCATCTCAGCGAGCCGAAAAAGAGTTCAGCATCACGAAGGATAAATAATCACCAACAACGCCGCCCCACGGATTACACAGAACGGGCACACCGGCATCGCCTTTCGGTCACTTCATCAATCCGGCTTTGACCGCGTCACAAGTTATGACTAGCGTCGGCATGACTGCACTGTTGCTTCTTCAAGCCGATGTTCATCACGCCGAACTGCTTCAACACCTCGGCTGACATGGCAGCTGCAACGTCTCCTTACCTACCCGCTCCATTACCTCGGCTAGACTGGGGGCTTCACCATCTCTTCATCAACCTACTCCAGAGACTTCGACGTCACCCGCCGACCAGCTTCATCACATTAGCTGGACCTGGGGCTTTGCCTCGGCAAGCCAACCTTTGCTAGCATCGCCGTGCCGCCGCTCCATCGCTCATCAGGCAATGGGTGTGCAGATCAAGTCCGAATTTTGGGAGTAACCTTTTTTCAGGTTGCTACAACAGATAAATCAGGTGCTATTAATCCTAGTATTTTTTCTTGCTTGGGTTTATTTTTCTGAAAAATTATTACTCTGGTTCGTTCCATCATCTGTACACAGGTCTGTCAAATGATGGCCGCATTAATGATGGTTGCGCGATGGTTCGGTCTGTTTCCTGTCCGCAGTTTGGCGTACGCCGCATCTAGAGCCCGGACCGCCCTGCAAATTCAGGCTTTGTCACGCCTTCACTGCGCCACGCTGACGCCCTGCATCAACATTGGCTTCGGCGCCAGGCCACATCTCTTTAAATAAATTATTTTTGCGTAAAGCAATTATGCAAGGATTATATATATATATATAATTTTTTGGACCACACTGTTTTATGTGTGCAGGTAATCGATTTTGACTGTGTTACGCGGTCACTTCGGCATCACCAGCCGACCTGCATTAGACTTCGACATCCGCCGATCACAGCTTCGCCATGTTAACTGGACCGAGAACTTCATCTCGCCACATCGGCCGTGCAGCGTCGTCGCTTCATCAAACTGATGTCCACCATGCCGAACAGGTCGACTGGCGTGGGGGCTTCATTGTCACCTTGCCGACCAACTCCGCCAGCTCGGCTAGACTGGGGGCTTCGCCTTACCACATCGGCTGAGCCGTGTCACTACTCCGGAGTGCCGAACTCCTTCCTCGGACACCTCGGGCTTGGGGGCTGGGACCTCGGCCATGCCGAGGACTGCGAACCTTGTCGGATCTGTCACAGATCAATGGGCGTCTCCGTCCCGCTACAAGCCCGAATCACTTCATCAACACCGAGCACATTAACCAGCTAAGTCGCTTTCATGCTCAAAGACTTTCAGTTTTAAATTTTGTTCGGTTCGACCAAGCATTATACTTTTTTGGCAAAAAGTTGTTTGTGAAAAACTTCCTTGTCAAAACTTTGTTTATGACACACAAATTCAAATACCTCGTTTACTTGGGGGCTTCCTTTATGAAGCCTTTCCTCTTGCATATGATTATACTTGTATGGCTTCGTTCCTTGTTCGTGTATTACGCCACAATATGCACCATGTTGACTTAAGTGTTCCGCAAGCTGGGTTGCCTTGCTCCTGTGTTTACCCCTACGTTCCCGATTGTTCGGCTAGGGAGTAAAGGGAGCACCTCTGTGATTGTCACGATCGGGTCATCCGAGCTCGGACCTCAGACTGGGTGAAGCCGAAAGCTAGCGCTCTTGTTGTTTTCAATCATGGTCGGCACACAACGGAACTCATGAGTACAAAAAACTATTGCACAAGTCTCATAGTAACAATGAGCAGCCGAAGAAAGGTATCAGTGGGGGTACTATTTTCTTCGAAGATGCTTCTTACACTCCATCAATAATATAGCATAAGTTCCCTGAGCGCGCTTTGTCTGTTACAACCTTATGGCCTGATTGCCTGGTTATCGGAAACACCGCCGATATTCTCGACAGGTGGAGTACATAACACTTTTCGGCCCTTGACCAAAGAGGGAGAAGCCGACGGTCGGTTAAGACGTGTTTAAAGTTCGGGTGAACACAGATATGATATAAGTACTTCGGTACATACAATCATTATACATAAAATTCTTTTACCCAAGCCACTTGGGGGCTCTTAAATTAGTATGAGCCATTTTATAGTAAATGTGTTTTCTTCTTGGTCGTTGCAAAGTCTTTTTCTACCGCTCCTTTTTTGACTCGAGTGTATGGTTAATAGCCGGATAGCCTGTATTCTCTCTAAAAGCCGCTCGAGTTTAGTTCGCTAAACTGGCCTCGGAGAAGTACTCCGCCTTCGGGATAAGGAGCTTGAAGCCGTAGGCTGACCCGCTTGAAAGTCTTGAGATCGGATGTGTCATGTTAAAGCACGATAGAAGCACAATTTTTTTTCTTGCTTTTTTCTCCAATTTTCGGATTGGCACCGAACACTTGATCTAGTTCGGATGTCAAGTTTTTACTGAAGTTTTTTGGTTTTACAAGCCTATGGCACTTTTAAACTATTTGTGTGTTTCCAGCATAAGTCTTGTAGTGCAACGCCGGACACCTTTAGAGATTCGGAAAAAACATTCTCGGATATTGCTATATATGCATCAGTTTCGAATTGTGTCTTCGGTCAATGGTTGGGTTGCCCGGCTCCTGTGCTTGCCTCCTACGTTCCGCTTTGTTCGGCTAGGTGTGCAAAGGGAGAACCACTGCGATTGTGCTTCCAGCTCGCATGGTTAAGCACCTCAGTGGAGAAAGCCGAAAACTGACTATCACAATAGGGGTAAACTGGTCAGTGACCCGATGAGTGTGTTAAATGACGGGCCGTTCATAACATTGGCCGAAGTGTTTACGGCTTGACCTCGGCTGTCGCCGAACACTAACCAGGGTCTAGTAGCTGGCCTCCCAACTTTAAGCTCCTATGACTAAGTGAAAGTTATAAAGCCCGCATATCTGATTGCCTCGTTTCCGCTAACACAACCGCCTCCGGGCACCGAGACGTCGGCTAAGGGTTGTCTTGTTATTGTGGAAACACCCTGCGTAGTATCTACAAGGGGGTAGAAGCTGACGATGGGCCACTTTCAACTGATAAACGGTCGCAACGGAGTCAAAATAAATATATCATCAGCATTTGTATTCAGTATACAAGTGCTGCCTTCCGTAATCATCGTTATAAAGCCATAAATATGCATCAATTTGACTTAAGATTTTGGCCAAGCTGGGTTGCCTGGCTCCTGTGCTTACCCCTACGTTCCCGATTGTTCGGCTAGGCGGTAAAGGGAGCACCTTTGTGATTGTTACTACCGGGTCATCCGAGTTAGTACCTCAGACTGGGTGAAGCCAAAAGCTAGCGATCTTAAAGGATATAATTGGTCGGCAACGACGGAAGTGAAAATTTAGGTTCGCTATAGACCACATAGTTCGGAAACTTTCCCCAAATTAAATCCTCAATATTTTCCACCCATATTGATCGGAGGTGTGGTTTCATGATCATGATCAGCATGACAACCCAAAGAAAGGAACCGATAGCGGGACTATTTTCCTTGGAAGATGTTTCTTACATTAAAAAGTAATATAACATATCTCTTTGCGTACCTTTGTTTATAATACCGTATGGCCAGATTGCCTTGTTTGTCATAAATCTTTTCCCGCATAAAGGCTTTATAGTAGGACAAACACTCCTCGGCTACTGGCCGAGGAGGTGGAAGCCGATGGTCGGTCAACAAAGTTTTGTACAATGCGGATCCGAGTAGTAATGATGTAAAGTACTTGGATTCATAGAATCATTACACATAATTTGTGATTTAAATCTGGATATCGATCCTTAATTCGGCCACCCGGGCCCGCATTAAGGCTCGGGGGCTACTAGGCTTCGGGCTTATCATTTACTAATATTAAAGGGGCACATCGATCCCCTGATCTGGTGTTGCCACCCGACCAGTGTCTCAGGGGCTACCGCATTGCTTATTCAATGCAGAGAATTCAAAGTGCTTAGTGTTCGGCATGACCGAACTATGGGCAAGCGCGTCTTCGGACAACACTAAGTACCATCTGGGACTTATCCGGCATCAAGCTAATATATCACGGTGACTTCTCACAACCCTCTCTCAGGGGCCTGTCCGCCGATGATTATTTCTAATATATTAAACTGCGTTTCTATTCCTACGTATGCTGCCGAGCTAGGAGTTGCTCCTCAGGACGATTTTGCAAATCGACCAGAGTCTCAGGGGCTACCAGGATCAACAGTTTTATGTTTTCCTTCAGGTGCATCTCGGGTTTAGACCGACACACACCTTGAGGGCTATTGGATATACATATATTGGATATATATCTCAGCAGAGAGTAAATTGCACCAATAAAAAATATTCACAAAAATCAGCCCGCGGTCGGGGTGGTGCACCACCTCGGAAGCAGTCCGGCATAAAGCTCGGGTGCCAGTGGCTGGCTCCATAGAGGGCATTTCCGGCATTAAGCTCGGCTGAATTTGTTCAATCTTTTAAAAGACCGAGGTAGTTTACAACACCTTGGACGCTGACCATCGTTGGAGCTCGGAAGTGGTCCGGCATAAAGCCCGGATTCGAATGGCTCGTTCCATAGAGAACTTTTCAGCGTTAAACTCGGATAACCTCCTTCAAACTTTTTCAAGCCAAGGTGATCTATGACACCTCAGATACAGTCCAGCATTGGAGCTCGGATATAGTCTGGCGTTGGTGTCGTGGTTTTTGTCACGGCAGATGTCCTAGAGAAAGGACTTAGTCATGGAGCCATCGCTACGGGTTAGTTTAAAGGGGTTAAAGCGGACAAGGGACGCAAGAGAGTTTTATACTAGTTCGGCCCCTTACGATGAAGGTAAAAGCCTACGTCTAGTTGTGATGGAATTGATGGGGTTTCGATGACCAGGGAGCGAATACGCTTTGCCTAAGCCTCGAGTTGTTGTCTGTTGTCCTTGAACCGCCGCCGGGTCGTCCCCTTATATACATGGGTTGATGCCCGTCGGTTTATAGAATCCCGAGGCCGGCTCATAATCGTGTCCGGCTCGGTCTCTGCTACTTCTATCTTACAACACAAGTTTGCATATCAATGCCGGTTTATGTCTACAGGCCTTCGGTTTTGGGCCCTGGGCCTTCATAAAGCGTCACCGTCTGTCTTCATGGACTTCAGATATAGATGAACTACTTATGGGGTTAACCCGGCCTCTCCTGGCCGGTTTACGCCCAGTGGTAATATCCCCAACATTAGGCCCCAGATTGATTTGAACTGGTTCATGTCAATCCTCAATACTTAAGAAAATTTCTTCTTCAACATCTTCACATAATCTGTAAACCGCCGTGACATCATCTCCTAGGATCATGGTAAACCGCCGTGACGTCACCTGTCATTAACGAGCCTCCGACAATCGATGCGACAGCTCTACCTCATATCCAAAATTTAGGCTCCTCGATTTTCGCACCTGACACTTATCTTTCTGCCCTTATAAATAGGGCTAGGGGGTCTTTCCATTTCCCCCCTCGCGCCTCTTCGCATTGTCTTCTTCCTCGCGCCGACCAACCCTTCGAGCTCCGCCGCCGCCGTCGGTCTTCGCATCTGCCTCAACAACGGCCGCTGCATCAGCCTGTTCGCACCAGAGAAACGCGGCGATCCTCCGCTGCTTCCTCATCACCAGTAAGTTCCTCTTCTCCTCACTCTAGATCCGCCATTAGGGTTCCATGTTCATCATAGTTCTTCGAAGTTCTTGGAGCTGTTCTTCCCTGTTCCTCTTTAGTAACACCAATGGCTAGTTAGATCTGATATTTTCCAGTGCCCTTGTAGTTTAAACTCCTTTCTTTTGTTACGGCACCTGCTTGATATCCAACTCATCTCAACTTGGTGAACCTTTAGCACGCTGGAAATTAGGTCAGAATATATTTTGTTTTTCCAACGCGCGGTAGATCTAAAATTACCATAGCAAGATGTGAAACTTGTTTCTTCCTTCACTTACACACTTTGAATACCAGACTGGGCGGTTTAACTTCACAGAAAAAATGATGACCCGGTAGATACCATTAGTCCCCTGTTGAACCACCAATGCATTACACCGTTTCCATTGTCAAACTCCGGTTTACGAATAACCAAATCCGGTTTATCAATATGCTTGTATCCTTATACCGCTGTATAGTTGTCCACTGTAAATCTTAAACCGGCAATAATCATGTTTCAGATCTTTCATTGCCATGGCCAAGCAAGTCTATGAATGCAATTGGGTCCTTCTCGAGTAACCGAAGAGCAGTTAAACAATCTTGTTAAAACGGGCACTTTAGCCAAGAAAGATGTCATCCACTGGAGGGTCCCTGGCCCGGAAAATCCTCCTACACCCAAGGATGGAGAGGTAGTTGTATTTGCTGATCATCTCGGACGAGGTTTTAGCCCTCCCGGTTCAAAAAATTTCCGAGATGTACTAGCCAATTTTCAGCTGCGCCCTCAAGACATCGGTCCCAATTCTGTGACCAACATCTACCACTTCCAAGTCTTCTGTGAGGTTTATCTGCAAGAGGAACCTACAGTCGAACTGTTTAGGGATTTCTTTCACTTAAACCGTCGCACAGAGTTCTCGAATGGACCCAATACGGAACTGGGCGGAATGGCGGTTCAGAAAAGGAAAGAAGTCACCTTCCCTCATCCCAAACTCCACAGTCACCCCAAAGAATGGAACCAGACTTGGTTTTATTGCATGGATACATCTCCACCTGATGAAAACCCCTGCCGGGTTACGTCCCTGAATGCCTGAGCAACACACATCCTTTTCCTCAGAGGTTGACTGCAAGAGAAAGGGCCAACTATGCTCCTCAATTATCAAAGCTTAGAGCCTTCATGGGAAACGGTTTGCAGGAGTTGATCTTGCTTATTGTTGGATAAGCTGGAGTATTCTACCTTTAAGCCAGCGCTCCGGTTTGATGTGTGAGTATACAGGGAGTTTGAAGGATGCTCAGCGGCACATTGACATTCAGCTTACAGATGCAGAAGTCACTGAAGCTGTAAAAAAGATATTGAACGAACCGGAGGCTGTCTGTGCCCAAACCGGACTACTCCCTTTCTGCACCTTCAACAAACCACCAGCTATAAGAATCATATAATCTTTTTATCTGAAGTTTCTTCTGTCCAAATATTCTCTGAAAGTGTGATTATTTTCTGACAGGGTGATGATCCATTCTGGAACAAGAAACCATCACAGGACAAACCGGCGAAGCCACAAGACAAACCAGTCAAGCCAGTTCGTCCAAAGACCAAGGTTGTTAAAAACCTGCCAAGAAAAGGACCACTGCATCCTCCGATCTACCAGCTGATGACGATGTGGGTAATCCTGAACCAGAGGTAGAACTTGACTCTCTTGGTTCATTTTTTGTACATCTCAGTGACAATGATTATTATCAGGACGACGCTGAAGGCAGTCATGCTGAGGACGTAGAGGTAACCATTCTTTCCTCCGATTCAGATCCTCTGCCAACATCAAAATCCGTCAAGCAAACCGAAAAGTAAAATTTTCTCACCCTCTTGCTTATTTGGACCCAAACTTTCTTTTGAAGACACAGCAGCACGAGGCTCGCCGTACAACCTGGCACAGCTGCCAGGTAGTTACCTCCGCCGGTTTACCGAATAGTCCAGTTCGGAAACGCCGATCAGAGGTCTCTTACCCCATTGATACTTCATACCCCAAAGCCGGTTGTTTCCGCCAGCCTCTTAACCTGTCTGATTCAAATTATCAGGGTACTTCTCACTCATCTTCTGGCGAGTCATCAGCCACACAGCTTCCACCCCTCAAAACAGTTCCTGGGTGAGCTATGCACGTGTCTTTATTCTTGATGTGTTATCTTTTCATACTGTACTGATCCTCATGTCTATATTTTCTCAGTGCCAAGCCGAGACCCAGCAAGAAGGCTCGGTTAAGAAAACCGGCTGATGATAATGTAGCTGTTGAACCGGAAAAAATGCCAGATCCAGAAGAAACCGACGCTGACGACATGCTTAACGATCCGCCGCCTCAAGACCATGACTTCCTTGCCGAACAAGTGCAAGTTGACACTACAAGACATGCAGACCGGCCAACCAACCCTGTCCGAACTGATGACAAACCGGTCAGTCCAGTTAAGGATACTGACAAACCGCCAACTCCGGTGAAGGCTGTTGATGACCAAGATGATAACATTATGATTACTGGCACTGGCCACACCACTCCTGGCAACCCTGTCGCTTTGTCAAAGCATACTGCCAAGGACGAGCTCTCTGCTATCGGCAAAGGCAAATGGAATGCCGATTTGTCAAGCTACGCCCATCTCAATGCTCAAGACATTCACTCTGGCTTCTTGAACCGTTTGTATACCTGTCGTGACTATGAAGCTAGTTTGGTAAACTTGATGAAGGAGCGATATGAGGTAACTACTATTTTTCTCTTTTGTCCAATTGCAGTTTATCAACTCCTAGTAGCCCCGAAGTGACGGTTTATGATACCAATCTAAACCGGGACTTTTGTCATAACTTAACTTTGCATATTTAGCCTCCAGGGACCGGATTACTTCTTTATGATGAACCGGTTCCTTAAAATTTGCCATACTGCTCTTTCACCGGTATAGCCCCCAAGGGCCGGTTTAACTTTATAAAGATGATCCGGGACTGTAAAAGATTCCCATACCAACAGTTTTTGAGCAAACACACATTAGCCCCCAAGTGCCAAGATTAATACTTGTATTGTGCTTGGGACTTGTAGAAATTTCTGATAAGGAGCAAATATGCATTAGCCCCCAAGTATCAAGGGCATAACTTGTTATGTGCTTGGTACTTCAAATATGTACTGTCAACTCATTATGTATCTGTCTCTTTATAGGCTGAACTGAGCAAGAAGGAAAGCCAAACTGCTGATCTGCAAGAGAACATCAAGTCCCAACAGGCCAAAACTTCCAAAGCAAAAAATGAGCTGACAAGCGCCTTAGCCGCTATGGAAAAGCTAAAGGAGAGCTTCGCCAAGGAGCTGGCGGATTGGAACACAGAGAAATCTGCTTTGCAGAAAAGAGCTGAAGACGCAGAAGCAACTCTCAAACCGGTGGTAGACGAGTTGACTGGTGTAAAGCGGCAGATACATGCCATGACTGCTGCTGTGTTCGGTAAGCATCCTTGCTTTATACTTTCAAAATATCTTCCCATGCGTTGTCGGTTTACTGATGTTTGCAATGATGCAGGAACTCGCATTAGTCATTTGGGCTCTGATGTTCAGAAGAAGCTGAAGGCTGCCTACACGCTGATAGAGCAACTGTATACCGGCGCACAACGAATTATCTGCACCGCTTCTCACAATAAGCCGCCCCCGACGTTAATCAAGGATACCTTAGACAGGCTATCTATGCTGCCTGCCCGGGTAGAAGAGCTGAAGAGGTCTACTGCAAGGGCTGGCGCTCTGACCGCACTAACCCGGGCAAAAGCATGGGTGCCTGACCTTGATCCGACAGACGTGGCTAAAGGCTACCCAAGCTTAAAAGAAGACGGATCAGAATTTGGCACTAAAGATCTCCGCGCCATAAACCGGGAAGTACGTCCACTGGCTTGTCAACTTGCTGAAGAGGCTGACCTTTCATTTTACCAGGCGAGTTATGATACCAATAACAAGCGGGTTGCTACACCAACTCCTGAGGCTCAAAACCTGATCCCTCCAATTCGTAAGCACACTTATGCCCCTGACATTGAACCGTCCACCCTTATAAGCGACGAAGCTGTGTTCCAAGCTTTAACTGGGATCAACTGGACAACTGTTGACTTCCAGCCGCTGGGTAGGGACGAAGAAGATGAACCAGTGCAAGATGATCCGCAGCCGTCAGGTCAAGCTGATAAGCAGTCATAATCCGGGGGCCGGTTTAGTTTTTCACGTGCTGTAATGCTTATTGAGAAACAATTATCCCTTTGGGCACTGAAACGCCTTGTAATAGGCTAGTTAAAACACTTAGTCTGTTATGCCTTCGTGCATATTTATCTGCAATTGATGCGTGCTAATCCGCCATGCTTAAGATATGATGTTCATAATCCATAGCTATTTGTTCAAGTTGCTCCTGCAGATAAGAAGCTTAAAGCGCCCTAGCAGTTTACCACCGGGCGGGTCATGATACCCAAATATATATGACCAAGGTTTATAACCAAGGTTGTAAAAGATAACCAAATATGGAAATATATGATACCTGTGACCTTTAGGGATAGTGTTGGCTGACCAACTTTGTAATGAGGGTAATAACCCTAATCCGGAGTAGAAGTAACTCCTGTTATATGATGCCGGTTTATCAGAAAACCGTTCTGGGCTGTGATAAACACCAGTTTATTCCATACTGGTGACTTTGAGTCAAAACCAGACCGGGCTGATAGTCTCCGGATTATAATTTGATCGTGTACTGACAACTTGTAGTTGACAGCCTAACCAGGTTGATAAACACTGGTTTAAAAAACATCACAAATCTTATGAAAACAAAGAAAGCTTAGCAAAAGGCAAATGCAAACCGTTGTAGTCGAGGCTTTTTACGGGCTGCCAGGCCCTAAATTCGACAGCAAAGAATCCCCAAGCAACATTGTGAGTTGTGCTCAGTGGGTGCCTATGTTTGAGCTGTTGTTTTACAACACTCTCTTTGGCCCCGGACTGATGTGGCTTTGAGCTGATCAAGAGGTGTGACTGTGGTTCAGATACGACCAAGACCCCAAGTGATGTTGTGGCATTACGCCGATCAAGAGGTGTAGCTATGGTTCGGGTACGACCAAGCCCCCAAGTGATGTTGTGGCATTGCGCCGATCAAGAGGTGTAGCTATGGTTCGGATACGACCAAGCCCCCAAGTGATGTTGTGGCATTGTGCCGATCAAGAGGTGTAGCTATGGTTCGGATACAACCAAGCCCCCAAGTGATGCTGTGGCATTGCGCCGATCAAGAGGTGTAGCTATGGTTCGGATACGACCAAGCCCCCAAGTGATGCTGTGGCATTGCGCCGATCAAGAGGTGTAGCTATGGTTCGGATACGACCAAGCCCCCAAGTGATCGAATATGAAGCTTTGAGAAGCTAAATCAAGGGGTAAACCGGATGCCGCTTTGTAAGCTCCATGTAACCACACATGATGTAAGAAAAACAACAGATACCCCGCTTTAGCTGAGGTTCTGGTTTATTATATTGATCATAATATATACAATGTCATAATACGTACATAAGCAGAGCCTATAGCTCAAGTATAGTAAGGCCGAAGATGAGCAATATTCCACGGCCGGTTGGTCTCCTCCTTCGATTTACGTGAGTCTTTGCACTCTCGAACATCGATTAGGTAGTACAACCCGTTGTGTAAATTCTTGCTGACCACAAAGGGTCCTTCCCAAGGGGGGGGGGATAACTTGTGCATATCCGTCTGATCCTGGATGAGCCGAAGCACCAAATTGCCTTCTTGAAAGGTTCTGGTTCTAACCCGGCGGCTATGATAACGACGCAGATCTTGCTGATAAATCGCCGAACGGGCTGCTGCCATGTCACGTTCCTCATCTAATAGGTCAAGAGCTTCCTGCCGTGCCTTCTCGTTGTCAGCTTCAACATATGCCGCTACACGAGGCGAGTCATGACGGATGTCACTAGGAAGAACTGCTTCCGCTCCATAAACCATGAAGAATGGTGTGTATCCTGTCGATCTATTGGGTGTGGTATTGATGCTCCACAACACGGAAGGTAACTCCTCAACCCAACAACCCGGCATCCGTTGCAAAGGAACCATAAGCCGGGGTTTGATGCCTCTCAAGATCTCTTGATTGGCCCTCTCCGCTTGACCATTGGACTGGGGGTGAGCCACTGATGACACGTCAAGCCGGATGTGCTCACGTTGACAGAACTCCTTCATGGCACCCTTTGACAGATTGGTACCATTGTCTGTTATAATGCTGTGTGGAGCCAAACCGGAAGATCACCTTTTTGATGAATTGAACCGCCGTGGCTGCGTCACACTTACTAACTGGCTTTGCCTCCACCCACTTCGTGAACTTATCAACCGCCAACAAAAGGTGGGTCTTCTTGTCCTTGGACCTCTTGAAAGGCCCAACCATATCCAGCCCCCAAGTTGCAAAGGGCCAGGTGATTGGAATCATCCTCAATTCTTGAGCCGGTATATGAGCGCGCCTTGAGAATTTCTGACAACCATCACATCTTTTGACCAAGTCCTCGGCATCAGCATGAGCTGTCAACCAATAGAAACCGTGACGAAACGCCTTGGCCACCAAAGATTTTCAACCGGCGTGGTGACCACAATCTCCTTCGTGGATCTCACGCACAATTTCATGGCCTTCCTCAGGAGACACACAACGTTGAAACGCCCCTGTCACACTGCAATGATGTAACTCTCCATTGATAATAGTCATGGACTTGGACCACCGGATTATCTGCCTGGCCAAGGTTTCATCCTCTGGTAACTCGCCCCGGTTCATATACACCAGATATGGAACCGTCCAATCCGGGATAACATGAAGAGCCGCCACCAACTGCGCCTCCGGATCAGGAACAGCCAAATCCTCTTCACCAGGGAGCTTGACGGACGGATTATGCAAAACATCCAGGAAGACGTTAGGTGGAACCGGTTTACGTTGGGAACCCAGGCGGCTTAAAGCGTCCGCCGCTTCATTCTTCCGCCGGTCCACATGATCCACCTGATAACCTTTAAAGTGACCTGCAACAATATCCACCTCACGACGATATGATGCCATTAGTGGGTCCTTGGAATCCCAAGTGCCGGACACTTGTTGAGCCACCAGATCCGAGTCACCGAAGCACTTAACTCGGCTTAGATTCATCTCCTTAGCCATTCGAAGACCATGGAGTAACGCTCGTGGGGAAGTTAATACGACTCCAGCCCCCGAGCCCTCCAATTGCCTGGACCCATCAAAATGAATAGTCCAATAAGTGTGATCCGGCTTCTCTTCTGGCGCTTGTAATTCTTTCCAATCATTGATGAAATCCACAAGTGCCTGAGATTTGATCGCCGTTTGGGGTATGTATTTCAACCCATGAGGCCCGAGCTCGATAGCCCACTTAGCAATCCGACCAGTTGCTTCCCTGTTCTGGATTATATCCCCCAAAGGAGCAGAGCTGACCACCATGATGGGATGACCTTGGAAATACTGCTTAAGCTTCCAGCTTGCCATAAAAACCCCATACACCAATTTTTGCCAATGCGGGTACCTCTGCTTGGACTCAATAAGTACCTCACTGATATAGTAAACCGGCCGCTGAACCGGATATTCCTTTCCTGCCTCCTTGCGCTCCACCACAATAGCCACACTAACAGCCCGAGCGTTAGCTGCCACATATAGCAACAATGGTTCTTTGTCAACCGGAGCAGTGAGAATCGGCGGATTAGCTAGCTGCCGCTTTAAGTCCTCAAATGCTTCATTAGCGGCGTCACTCCAGACGAAGCTATCCGTTTTCTTCAGCATCTGATACAAAGGGATGGCCTTCTCGCCTAGGCGACTGACAAACCGGCTCAACGCGGCAATCCGGCCCGCCTGGCGTTGAACATCATTGATACACTTCGGTTTAGCCAAGGAGGTGATGGCTTTGATCTTTTCCGGATTAGCTTCAATGCCCCTGTTAGACACCAAAAAGCCCAAGAGCTTGCCTGAAGGTACACCAAAGACACACTTGGCCGGATTAAGCATCATTTTATAAACCAGTAGGTTATCAAAGGTTTCCTTCAAGTCATCAATCAATGTATCCTTCTTCCTTGATTTTACCACAATATCATCCACATAGGCGTGAACATTGTGGCCGATCTGCTTATGAAGACAATTCTGCACACACCGTTGATAAGTCGCCTGGGCACTCTTGAGCCCAAAGGGCATGGACACATAGCAGAAGGCTCCAAAGGGAGTTATGAAGGCTGTCTTCTCCTGGTCCTTCACCGCCATTTTGATCTGATGATAACCATAATATGCATCCAAAAAGCTTAAACGCTCGCAACCCGCCGTAGCATCAATAATTTGATCAATACGGGGAAGGGCAAAAGGATCTGCTGGACAAGCTTTGTTAAGATCTGTGTAGTCTACACACATACGCCAAGTGCCATTCTTCTTGAGGACCAGCACCGGATTAGCCAACCACTCAGGATGGAATACTTCAACGATAAATCCAGCCGCCAAGAGCTTGGCTACTTCTTCTCCAATAGCTTTGCGTCTTTCTTCATTGAACCGGCGGAGAAACTGCTTGACCGGTTTATACTTAGGATAAACATTGAGAGTGTGCTCAGCGAGTTCTCTCGGTACACCAGGCATGTCAGAAGGCTTCCATGCAAAGATGTCCCGATTCTCACGGATGAACTCGATGAGCGCGCTTTCCTATTTCGGATCCAAGTTAGCGCTGATGCTAAACTGCTTGGAAGAATCGCCAGGCACGAAGTCAACAAGCTTAGTCTCATCAGCCGATTTAAACTTCAGGGCCGGATCATGCTCTGTAGTTGGTTTCTTCAACGAAGTCATATCTGTCGGATCAACATTGTCCTTGTAAAATTTCAACTCTTCTGTTGCACAAACCGACTCAGCATAAGCCACATCACCTTCTTCGCACTCCGGAGCAATCTTGCGGCTCCCATGTATGGTTATAGTTCCCTTGTGACCCGGCATCTTGAGCTGCAGATAGACATAACAAGGCCGTGCCATAAACTTAGCATAAGCTGGCCGTCCAAATAAGAGATACGGGCTTCTGATTTTCACCACTTCAAAGGTCAAGGTTTCTGATCTCGAGTCATGCTCATCTCCAAAAGCCACCTCCAGAGCTATCTTACCAACAGGATATGCCGACTTACCAGGCACCACACCATGGAACACCGTATTGGACGGTTTAAGATTTTTATCTGTTAACCCCATGCGACGGAAAGTTTCATAATAAAGGATATTGATACTACTCCCTCCATCCATGAGTACCTTAGTGAACTTATAACCTCCCACCTGAGGTGCCACCACCAGAGCTAGATGACCCGGATTGTCAACCCGGGGTGGATGATCTTCTCTACTCCACACAATCAGCTGCTCGGACCAGCACAAATAACGGGGCACCGCCGGTTCAACGGCATTCACCACCCTTTTATGAAGCTTCTGATCGCGCTTGTCCAAGCTAGTGGTGAAGACATGATACTGTCCGCTATTCAACTGCTTCGGGTTGCTCTGGTAACCCGACTGCTACTGCTGCTGCTGACTACCCTGATGATTATAGCCACCTTGGTTACTTTGATTACTTTGATTGTTATGTCCACCCTGATTACCGTGAAAACCTGAACCGGAATTTCCTCCGCTATAACCCGGCCCATGAGAGCCGGGGCCCGAACCGCCTCCTGGTCCATGATCATACCGGAAAGAATCAGAATTTTTGAACTCTTGCATGATATAACAATCTTTCCAGAGGTGCGTGGACGGGTCCTCCTTCGTCCCATGCTTTGGACAGGGCTGATTCAATAGATAAGACAAACGGTCCGGATTAGGACTTGGCCTTCCACCGCGCTGGGGCGGTTTACCCTTACGCCGCTGGCCCTTGTCATGTGTATTAGTATTAGCCACAAAGTCTAAACCATTGTCCGCCTTACGCTTGCCGCCGTTTCCATGACCTGCCGGGTTGTGGTGCTGCCCCTTGGCGTTGCCGCTCTTTTTTCCCTTCCCTGTCCTATCATCGTCAGACTCAGGATCCTTGGTACTATCAGAGTTGGCATACTTCACCAGTGCAGCCATGAGGGTTCCCATGTCATTACAATGACGTTTGAGCCGTCCCAACTTCAACTTCAGGGGTTCAAACCGGCAATTGCCTTCCAATGTTAAAACTGCGGTGTCGGCATTGATGCGGTCCGATGAATGCAAAATCTCCGAAACCCGGCGCACCCAATGGGTTGTTGACTCTCCTTCCTCCTGGACACAGGCAGCTAAGTCCATAATTGACATGGGCTGCTTGCATGTATCCTTGAAATTCTGAATAAACCGGGCTCTCAACTCGGCCCATGGCCTGATAGAATTAGCCGGTAAGCTCTTTAACCAAGTGCGGGCTGTCCCTTCTAGCATCATGGTGAAGTATTTCGCACATGCTGCATCATCCACATCCAGCATCTCCATGGCCATCTCATAGCTTTCGACCCATGTTTCAGGGGATAAATCAGCGGTGTAATTCGGCACCTTGCGCGGGCCCTTGAAATCCTTGGGCAGGCGCACATTGCGTAACGCCGGGACGAGACACGACACTCCCAAAGAACTAGAGGTAACTCCTGGTTCCACCGATGTGGTTGGACGAACCGGAGTAGGCTGACGGGCTTCATGCTGCGCCGCTAACTCGGCCTCTCTGCGTGCCCGAGCCCGGTCCACCACCTCCTGAGCATCACCAGCACCACCCGCCGGGTTATTGCCGCGAGGCGGATCACGGTTCCGCGCATTGCTTGACACTGCCGGTTCATCCATATGCCTGCTATAACTCCGGCTTGGACGGGGAGTGGAATGAATCCGATCGCGACTATATGAATAAGCCTCCTGTTGAACCAAGGCTATCTGAAGAAGCTCCTTAACCCGACGCGTCTCGACCGCCGCCGGAGAATCACCTTCGATCGGGATGGCCGCCAACCGTTAAGCGGCAGCGACAATGTTGTCCATCGGGTTAGAATAATGACCCGGTGGCGTGGGGACATGCGGTGCTACAATGTTGTTCTGACGAGGCGGATCCACCAAACGTGGCTGAACTGCTCTCCTGCTCCAGGTGCCTCCGCCCGGTTTACCACCGGCGGATTACTGGTCCTTGCTCCTGGGATGTTAAAGAGATTTCTAGCGTCATAAACCGGCGGCAGGCGAGATCGGTGCCTCCTCTTCAGGACTTTGTTCGACGCACTCTGATCCAGCATAATCCGGTAAGCTTGTGCATCCAAAGCGGCCCGCTCCGCGGCTAGCCTGGTATCCTCAGCTGCTAAATCGGCTTTGGCCTGGGTGATCTGATCTTTCACTTTCGCGATTTCCGCATTGTGCGCATCCTGATCCGCCGGGTTAACCTCCGCCATCAGCGTTGCCAACGCGTCAAACAAATCAGATAGAACTTGAGCTGGCGGTCGCACAGGGCCTCCTGCCCCGGCCGCTGTTGCCGCTGCCGATTCGGAAATCATCGCCGCTGCAGTCGAAGAGTGGAGCGCCGGTTGCGTACCGGCCATGAAGATCGCAACCCGGTTTGGCAGATCAAAGGGGTCCGGAATACTGTCGCCATCGGAACAGCTCCCAATCCGGCCATCTTGTAACTGATATAACGACTCGGTCTGTCCGGTCGATGACTCGTCGCCGGAATAAACGACGGTCTCACCACCAGATTCTGATCTATCCTCAGATTCCCCTCCATGGATAACTCCCACGAAGGCACGCTTCTGACAGGCTTGACCCGGGCAGATCTCGCACGCTGAGCCATTTCGACGAGGCCGGTGCAGATGTCCGGCTCAGGGCCCGGTTCGCCGATCTTGCCAATGAAAACGTGTATGCCACCAAAGGGGACCCAGTACCCGTACTCGATTGAGCCGGCCTCGGGGCCCCAGCCTGCATCGTCGATGTAGAGCTTGCCGCAACGACTCTTGGTCATCCGGCCCACAGCGTAACCCTTGAGTCCTTCGAAGTTGCCCTCCAAGAACTTGAAACCATCGTGCGATAGCCCCACGATGGGCGCCAACTGTTGTGGTTTTGTCACGGCAGATGTCCCAGAGAAAGGACCTAGTCGTGGAGCCATCGCTACGGGTTAGCTTAAAGGGGTTAAAGCGGACAAGGGACGCAAGAGAGTTTTATACTAGTTCGGCCCCTTACGATGAAGGTAAAAGCCTACGTCTAGTTGTGATGGAATTGATGGGGTCTCGATGACCAGGGAGCGAATACGCTTTGCCCGAGCCTCGAGTTGTTGTCTGTTGTCCTTGAACCGCCGCCGGGTCGTCCCCTTATATACATGGGTTGACGCCGTCGGTTTACAGAATCCCGAGGCCGGCTCATAATCGTTTCCGGCTCGGTCTCTGCTACTTCTATCTTACAACACAAGTTTGCATATCAATGCCGGTTTATGTCTACAGGCCTTAAACCGGTTTTGGGCCCTGGGCCTTCATAAAGCGTCACCGTCTGTCTTCATGGACTTCAGATACAGATGAACTACTTATGGGGTTAACCCGGCCTGTCCTGGCCGGTTTACGCCAAGTGGTAATATCCCCAATAGTTGGTGCTCGGCTGCAAAATATATCTTGAATGCAATCCGGCGTTGGAGCTCGGCTGCAAGAGGACACCGCCGCACGGGAACAACTTCAAACTCGAGGTGTGGCGTAAAAAATAAAAATAAGGCATTGATAAAGGCTGAGAACTTAAAGGGGCTCCTTGGATACCCGACGTGTAAACTCTTCGGATTCACTTCGGCGATCCTCAAGATTGAAGATGAGAAGATTTGTTGAACCGGTTTTCAAGACCGGCGACCAAAGATGAAGAACAGTTCGGAAGGATCGAGGAGCGTCCCCAACTTGAAGACTGGTTCAGGGGGCTACTGACGGTGTCCTGGACTAGGGGGTACTCACCACATCGTCTCCCGACCAGGTGGATCGGGCCGAGGACCCCCATGGCGGTTCACTCATGGGCCACTTCGGGTAGCCCATGCCTCATATAAGGAGTATTCCACAAGACTTGGTGATCAAGACAAGGACTCCTCTCCACCAACGTATTCGGCTAGGACTCCTGTTATCCTAGGCCTCTGGTGCATTATATAAGCCAAGGCCAGGCTAGTCGATAGATTATTATGACATTAATCATAAGCATACAGGCTAGACATCTAGGGTTTAGCCATTATGATCTCGTGGTAGATCAACTCTTGTAATCCTCATATTCATCAAGATCAATCAAGCAGTAAGTAGGGTATTACCTCCATCAAGAGGGCCCGAACCTGGGTAAACATCGTGTCCCCTGTCTCCTGTTACCATCGACCTTAGACGCACAGTTCGGGACCCCCTACCCGAGATCCACCGGTTTTGACACCGACACATGATCTTACACGCTCAACCTGCGTGAATTCCACCATGGCGCATTTGATCTCGCGGCACTTGATATTGCCTTCACGGAGGAGGAGATTTGTACTGCGTGTTGGGGAACGTGGCATGCAATTTTCAAAAAAATCCTACGATCATGCAAGATCTATCTAGGAGATGCATAGCAACGAGAAGGGAGAGTGTGTCCACGTACCCTCATAGACCGAAAGCGGAAGCGTTAGTTTAACGCGGTTGATATAGTCGAACGTCTTCGCGATCCAATCGATCCAAGTACCGAACGTACGGCACCTCCGTGTTCAGCACACGTTCAGCTCGATGATGTCCCTCGAACTCTTGATCTAGTAGAGGGTCGAGGGAGAGTCCCGTCAGCACGACGACGTGGTGACGGTGTTGGTGATGTGATCCGTGCAGGGCTTCGCCTAAGCACTACGACGCTATGACCAGAGGAGTAAACTGTGGAGGGGGGCACCGCACACAGCTAAGAGAACAATTGATGTGCCTTTGGGGTGCCCCCCGCCCTCGTATATAAAGGAGGGGAGGAGGAGGCCGGCGGCCAGGAGGGGCGCGCCCTGGGGGAGTCCTACTTGGACTCCTAGTCCAAGTAGGATTCACCCCCCTTTCCTTTCTCCACCGGAGGGAAAAGGAAGGAGAGGGAGAGGGAGAGGGAAAGGGGGGCGCCGCCCCCCTTCCCCAAGTCCAATTCGGACTGCCATGGGGGGGGCACCCCTTGCAGCCCTCCTATCTCTCCGCTAAGGCCCACTAAGGCCCAATATTTCCCCCGGGGGGTTCCGGTAACCCCTCGGTACTCCGGTAAAATACCCGAATCACTCAGAACCATTCCGATGTCCGAGTACAACCTTACAATATATGAATCTTTACCTCTCAACCATTGACTCCTCGTCATGTCCGTGATATCATTCGGGACTCCGAACAAACTTCGGTCACCAAAACACACAACTCATAATACAAATCGTCATCGAACATTAAGCGCACGGACCCTACGGTTTCGAGAACTATATAAACATGACCGAGACACATCTCCGGTCAATAACCAATAGCGGAACCTGGATGCTCATATTGGCTCCTACATATTCTACGAAGATCTTTATCGGTCAAACCGCATAACAACATACGTCATTCCCTTTGTCATCGGTATGTTACTTGCCCGAGATTCGATCATCGGTATCCTCATACCTAGTTCAATCTCGTTACCAGCAAGTCTCTTTACTTGTTCTGTAATGCATCATCCCGTAACTAACTCATTAGTCACATTGCTTGCAAGGCTTATAGTGATGTGCATTACCGAGAGGGCCCAGAGATACCTCTCCGATACACGGAGTGACAAATCCTAATCTTGATCTATGCCAACCCAACAAACACCTTCGGAGACACCTGTAGAGCATCTTTATAATCACCTAGTTACGTTGTGACGTTTGATAGCACACAAGGTGTTCCTCTGATATTCGGGAGTTGCATAATCTCATAGTCAGAGGAACAAGTATAAGTCATGAAGAAAGCAATAGCAATAAAACTAAACGATCATTATGCTAAGCTAACGGATGGGTCTTGTCCATCACATCATTCTCTAATGATGTGATCCCGTTCATCAAATGACAACACATGTCTATGCTCAGGAAACATAACCATCTTTGACCAACGGGCTAGTCAAGTAGAGGCATACTAGGGACACTCTGTTTTGTCTATGTATTCACACATGTACTAAGTTTCCGGTTAATACAGTTTTAGCATGAATAATAAACATTTATCATGATATAAGGAAATATAAATAACAACTTTATTATTGCCTCTAGGGCATATTTCCTTCAGTCTCCCACTTGCACTAGAGTCAGTAATCTAGATTACATAGTAATGATTCTAACACCCATGGAGTCTTGGTGCTGATCATGTTTTGCTCGTGGAAGAGGCTTAGCCAACGGGTCTCCAACATTCAGATCCGTATGTATTTTGCAAATCTCTATGTCTCCCTCCTTGACTTGATCGCGGATGGAATTGAAGCGTCTCTTGATGTGTTTGGTTCTCTTGTGAAATCTGGATTCCTTCGCCAAGGCAATTGCTCGAGTATTGTCACAAAAGATTCTCATTGGACCCGATGCACTAGGTATTACACCTAGATCGGATATGAACTCCTTCATCCAGACTCCTTCATTTGCTGCTTCCAAAGTAGCTATGTACTCCGCTTCACACGTAGATCCTGCCACGATGCTTTGCTTGGAACTGCATCAACTGACAGCTCCACCATTCAATATAAATACGTATCCGGTTTGTGACTTAGAGTCATCCGGATCAGTGTCAAAGCTTCCATCGACGTTACCATTTACGATAAGCTCTTTGTCACCTCCATAAACGAGAAACATATCCTTAGTCCTTTTCAGGTATTTCAGGATGTTCTTGACCGCTGTCCAGTGATCCACTCCTGGATTACTTTGGTACCTCCCTGCTAAACTTATAGCAAGGCACACATTAGGTCTGGTACATAGCATTGCATACATGATAGAACCTATGGCTGAGGCATAGGGAATGACTTTCATTTTCTCTCTATCTTCTGCAGTGGTCGGGCATTGAGTCTGACTCAACTTCACACCTTGTAACACATGCAAGAATCCTTTCTTTGACTGATCCATTTTGAACTTCTTCAAAACCTTATCAAGGTATGTGCTTTGTGAAAGTCCAATTAAGCGTCTTGATCTATCTCTATAGATCTTGATGCCCAATATAGAAGCAGCTTCACCGAGGTCTTTCATTGAAAAATTCTTATTCAAGTATCCTTTTATGCTATCCAGAAATTATGTATTATTTCCAATCAACAATATGCCATCTACATAAAATATTGGAAATGTTACAGAGCTCCCACTCACTTTCTTGTAAATACAGGCTTCTCCAAAAGTCTGTATAAAACCATATGCTTTGATCACACTATCAATGCGTATATTCCAACTCCGAGAGGCTTGCACAAGTCCATAAATGGATCGCTGAAGCTTGCACACTTTGTTAGGACCTTTAGGATCGACAAAAGCTTCTGGTTGCATCATATAGAACTCTTTTTTAAGATATCCATTAAGGAATGCAGTTTTGGCATCCATTTGCCAATTTTCATAATCATAAAATGTGGCAATTGCTAACATAATTCGGATAGACTTAAGCATCGCTATGGTTGAGAAGGTCTCATCGTAGTCAACCCCTTGAACTTGTCAAAAACCTTTCACAATAAGTCAAGCTTTGTATACAGTAACATTACCGTCAGCGTCAGTCTTCTTCTTGAAAATCCATTTATTCTCTATGGCTTGCCAATCATCGGGCAAGTCAACCAAAGTCCATACTTTGTTCTCATACATGGATCCCATCTCAGATTTCATGTCCTCAAGCCATTTCGTGGAATCTGGGCTGATCATCGCTTCCTCATAGTTCGTAGGTTCGTAATGGTCTAGTAACATAACTTCCAGAACAGGATTACCGTACCACTCTGGTGCGGAACGTACCCTGGTTGACCCACGAGGTTCGGTAGTAACTTGATCTGAAGATTCATGATCATCATCATTAACTTCCTCAATAATTGCTGTAGGCAGCACTGGAACTGATTTCTCTGATGAACTACTTTCCAATTCGGGAGAAGGTACGATTACCTCATCAAGTTCTACTTTCCTCCCACTCACTTCTTTCGAGAGAAACTCCTTCTCTAGAAAGGATCTATTCTTAGCAACGAATATCTTGCCTTCGGATCTGTGATAGAAGGCGTACCCAACAGTCTCCTTTGGGTATCCTATGAAGACACATTTCTCCGATTTGGGTTCGAGCTTATCAGGTTGAAGCTTTTTCACATAAGCATCGCAACCCCAAACTTTAGGAAACGACAGCTTAGGTTTCTTGCTAAACTACAGTTCATATGGTGCCATCTCAACGGATTTAGATGGTGCCCTATTTAACATGAATGCAACCATCTGTAAAGCATAACCCCAAAATGATAGTGGTAAATCGGTAAGAGACATCATAGATCGCACCATATATAATAAAGTACGGTTACGATGTTCGGACACACCATTACGCTGTGGTGTTCCAGGTGGCGTGAGTTGCGAAACTATTCCACATTGTTTTGAAATGAAGACCAAACTCATAACTCAAATATTCACCTCCACGATCAGATCGTAGAAACTTTATTTTCTTGTTACGATGATTTTCCACTTCACTCTGAAATTCTTTGAACTTTTCAAATGTTTCAGACTTATGTTTCATTAAGTAGATATACCCCTATCTGCTCAAATCATCTGTGAAGGTCAGAAAATAACGATACCCGCCGCGAGCCTCAACACTCACCGGACCGCATACATCAGTATGTATTATTTTCAATAAGTCAGTTGCTCACTCCATTGTTCCGGAGAACGGAGTCTTAGTCATCTTGCCCATGAGGCATGGTTCGCAAGTATCAAGTGTTCATAATCAAGTGATTCCAAAAGCCCAGCAACATGGAGTTTCTTCATGCACTTTACACACCAATATGACCTAAACGGCAGTGCCACAAATAAGTTGCACTATCATTATTAACTTTGCATCTTTTGGCTTCAATATTATGAATATGTGTATCACTACGATCGAGAATCAATAAAAATAGACCACTCATCAAGGGTGCATGACCATAAAATATATTACTCATATTAATAGAACAACCATCATTCTCTGATTTAAATGAATAACCGTCTCGCATCAAACAAGATCCAGATATAATGTTCATGCTCAACGCTTGCACCAAATAACAATTATTTAGGTCTAAAACTAATCCCGAAGGTAGATGTAGATGTAGCATGCCGACGGCGATCACATCGACTTTGGAACCATTTCCCACGCGCATCATCACCTCGTCCTTTGCCAATCTTCATTTAATTCGTTACCCCTATTTCGAGTTGCAAATATGAGCAACAGAACCAGTATCAAATACCCAGGCGCTACTACGAGCATTAGTAAGGTACACATCAATAACATGTATATCAAATATACCTTTCACTTTGCCATCCTTCTTATCCGCCAAATACTTGGTGCAGTTTAGCTTCCAGTGACCCGTCCCTTTGCAGTAGAAGCACTCAGTTTCAGGCTTAGGTCTAGACTTGGGCTTCTTCCCGGGAGCAGCAACTTGCTTGCTATTCTTCTTGAAGTTCCCCTTCTTCCCTTTGCCCTTTTTCTTGAAACTAGTGGTCTTGTTAACCATCAACACTTGATGCTCCTTCTTGATTTCTACCTCTGCAGCCTTTAGCATCACGAAGAGCTCGGTAATTGTCTTTTCCATCCCTTGCATGTTATAGCTCATCACGAAGCCTTTATAGCTTGGTGGCAGTGATTTAAGAACTCTGTCAATGACACTATCACCAGGAAGATTAACTCCCAGCTGAGTCAAGTGGTTATGGTACCCAAACATTCTGAGTATATGCTCACTGACATAACTGTTCTCCTCCATCTTGCAGCGATAGAACTTGTTGGAGACTTCATATCTCTCAACTCGGGCATTTGCTTGAAATATTAACTTCAACTCCTGGAACATCTCATATGCTCCATTACGTTCAAAACGTCTTTGAAGTCTCGATTCTAAGACGTAAAGCATGGCACACTGAACTATCGAGTAGTCATCAGCTTTAGTCTGCCAGACGTTCATAACGTCCAGAGTTGCTCCTGCAGCGGGCCTTGCACCTAGCGGTGCTTCCAGGACGTAATTCTTCTATGCAGCAATGAGGGTAATCCTCAAGTTATGGACCCAGTCCGTGTAGTTGCTACCATCATCTTTCAACTTAGCTTTCTCTAGGAACGCATTAAAATTCAAGGGAATGGTAGAACGGGCCATTGATCTACAACAACATATATAGATATGCAAAAAGCTATCAGGCACTAAGTTGATGATAAATTAAAGTTCAATTAATCATATTACTTAAGAACTCCCACTTAGATAGACATCCTTCTAGTCATCTAAATGATCACGTGATCCATATCAACTAAACCATGTCCGATCATCACGTGAGATGGAGTAGTTTTCAATGGTGAACATCTCTATGTTGATCATATCTACTATATGATTCACGTTCGACCTTTCGGTCTCAGTGTTCCGAGGCCATATCTGCATATGCTAGGCTCTTCAAGTTTAACCCGAGTATTCTGCACGTGCAAAACTGGCTTGCACCCGTTGTATGTGAACGTAGAGCTTATCACACCCGATCATCACGTGGTGTCTCGACACGACGAACTGTAGCAGCGGTGCATACTCAGGGAGAACACTTATACCTTGAAATTTAGTGAGGGATCATCTTATGATGCTACCTCCGTATTAAGCAAAATAAGATGCATAAAAAGAAAAACATCACATGGAATCAAAATATGTGACATGATATGGCCATCATCATCTTGTGCCTTTGATCTCCATCTCCAAAGCACCGTCATGATTTGCATCATCACCGGCTTGACACGTTGATCTCCATCGTAGCGTCATTGTCGTCTCGCCAACTATTGCTTCCACGACTATCGCTACCGCTTAGTGATAAAGTAAAGCAATTACATGGCGATTGCATTTCATACAATAAAGCAACAACCATAAGGCTCCTGCCAGTTGCTGATAACTTTTACAGAACATGATCATCTCATACAACAATTTATATCTCATCACGTCTTGACCATATCACATCACAACATGCCCTGCAAAAACAAGTTAGACGTCCTCTAGTTTATTGTTGCAAGTTTTACGTGGCTGCTACGGGCTTCTAGCAAGAACCGTTCTTACCTACGCATCAAAACCACAACAATTTTTCGTCAAGTGTGCTGTTTTAACCTTCAACAAGGACCGTCCATAGTCAAACTCGATTCAACTAAAGTTGGAGAAACAGACACCCGCCAGCCACCTGTGTGCAAAGCACGTCGGTAGAACCAGTCTCATGAACGCGGTCATGTAATGTCGGTCCGGGCCGCTTCATCCAACAATATCGCCGAATCAAAGTAAGAAGTTGGTGGTAAGTAGTATGACAATTATCGCCCACAACTCTTTGTGTTCTACTCATGCATATCATCTACGCATAGACTTGGCTCGGATGCCACTGTTGGGGAACGTAGCATGCAATTTAAAAAAAATCCTACGATCACGCAAGATCTATCTAGGAGATGCACAACAACAAGAGGGGAGAGTGTGTCCACGTACCCTCGTAGACCGAAAGGGGAAGCGTTAGTTTAACGCGGTTGATGTAGTCGAACGTCTTCATGATACAACCAATCCAAATACCAAACGTACGGCACCTCCGTGTTCAGCACACGTTCAGCTTGATGACGTCCCTCGAACTGTTGATCCAGTAGAGGGTCGAGGGAGAGTTCCGTCAGCACACGGCGTGGTGAGGGTGTTGGTGATGTGATCCACGCAGGGCTTCGCCTAAGCACTACGACGGTATGACCGGAGGAGTAAACTGTGGAGGGGGGCACCGCACATGGCTAAGAGAAGAATTGATGTGCCTTTGGGGTGCTCCCCACCCCCATATATAAAGGAGGGGAGGAGGAGGCCGGCGGCCAGGAGGGGCGCACCCTGGGGGGAGTCCTACTTGGACTCCTAGTCCAAGTAGGATTTGCCCCCCCTTTTCCTTTCTCCACCGGAGGGAAAAGGAAGGAGAGGGAGAGGGAGAGGGAAAGGGAAAGGGGGCGCCGCCCCTTCCCCTAGTCCAATTCGGACTGCCATGGGGGGGGGGGCGCGGCCACCCCTTGCGGCCCTCCTCTCTCTCCTATAAGGCCCACTAAGGCCCAATATTTCCCCCGAGGGGGGGGGTTCCGGTAACCCCTCGGTACTCCGGTAAAATACCCGAATCACTCGGAACCATTCCGATGTCCGAATACAACCTTCCAATATATGAATCTTTACCTCTCGACCATTTTGAGACTCCTCGTCATGTCCGTGATCTCATCCGGGACTCCGAACAAACTTCTGTCACCAAAACACACAACTCATAATACAAATCGTCATCGAACGTTAAGCGTGCAGACCCTACGGGTTCGAGAACTATGTAGACATGACCGAGACACATCTCTGGTCAATAACCAATAGCGGAACCTGGATGCTCATATTGGCTCCTACATATTCTATGAAGATCTTTATCGGTCAAACCGCATAACAACATACGTCATTCCCTTTGTCATCGGTATGTTACTTGCCCGATATTCGATCGTCGGTATCCTCATACCTAGTTCAATCTCGTTACCGACAAGTCTCTTCTCATTCCATAATGCATCATCCCATAACTAACTCATGAGTCACATTGCTTGCAAGGCTTATAGTGATGTGCATTACCGAGAGGGTCCAGAGATACCTCTCCGATACACGGAGTGACAAATCCTAATCTTGATCTATGCCAACCCAACAAACACCTTCAGAGACACCTGTAGAGCATCTTTATAATCACCCAGTTGACGTTGTGATGTTTGATAGCACACAAGGTGTTCCTCCGGTATTCGGGAGTTGCATAATCTCATAGTCAGAGGAACATATATAAGTCATTAAGAAAGCAATAGTAATAAAACTAAACGATCATTATGCTAAGCTAACGGATGGGTCTTATCCATCACATCATTCTCTAATGATGTGATCACGTTCATCAAATGGCAACACATGTCTATGGTCAGGAAATATAACCATCTTTGATCAACGAGCTAGTCAAGTAGAGGCATACTAGGGACACTCTGTTTTGTCTATGTATTCACACTTGTACTAAGTTTCCGGTTAATACAATTCTAGCATGAATAATAAACATTTATCATGATATAAGGAAATATAAATAACAAATTTATTATTGCCTCTAGGGCATAATTCCTTCACTGCGGTCAAAAGCCTCTCGTCCGGCAAGGCGCCCGGCCCGGACGGCTTCTCGACAGAGTTCCTACGCTCGTGTTGGCCGGTGATCAAGGAGGATATCCATGCTACCTCGTGGTGAAAGACTTGCTTTCGTTCGGCACGTCCTTTGCGCGATGCCAATGCACATTCTTATGGTGATTGCCCTCAACAAGAAGATCCTAGGGCAAGTGAAAAATATCATTCGCGGATTCCTCTGGGCTGGGTCAAGACACCCGCGGCGGCCAATGCATGGTCAATTGGGCGCGGGTCTGCCGCCCCCTCTCCCTTGGGGGGCTCGGGGTCCGTGATCTTCATCCCGTCGGGATCGCGCTGCGCGTGCGCTGGCTTTGGCTGTAGCGCATAGATCCGCGGAGGCCCTGGGCTCTTCTCCACCTCCCCTCTGATCCATATGCCAGCACCATGTTTCGCGCTTCCACAACCTGGACGGTGGGCGATGGGCTGAGCTGTCGATTCTGGACAGATCACTGGATTAATGGCAGCTTTGTGGCCGAGCTTGCTCCTCTTATCTACGCCCAGGTCCCCTGTTGTCGCTGGAAAGATCGCACCGTGAGGGACGGCCCGCTCCATCGTTCCTGGGTGCAGGACATCCAGGGCACGCTTGGGCCCATGGCGATGCTCCAGTACATTGACCTTTGGCGAACTTTGCGCCAGGTGCACCTCTCTAAAGCTCCGGATCAGCCAACTTGGCGCTGGACCTCCTCTGGCGTATACACCGCCAAATCTTGCTATGATCAGCTCTTCGTGGGTGCCATCCCGGACCCTAACTGGCGGCTCGTTTGGAAAACTTGGGCACCGCTCTGGGTCAAGTTCTTCCTCTGGCTCGCCTTCCTCAACAGATGCTGGACAACTGAGAGACTCCAGAGACATGGACTGCCGCACGAGGACTCATGTGTGCTATGCGACCAAGCCGAGGAATCCATGCAACATCTCCTCGGTGACTACCCTTCTCCAGGCAAGTTTGGTTCGACGTCATCTCCTGGTGCAGACGCCAATCCAACCCCCCGAGCAAGGAATGCCTTTCATCGAATGGTGGGCGCGCTCGAGCACTGCTTTACCTCACTCTATGTGCAAAGGGCTAAACGCCATTGTCTCCCTGACGGCGTGGGAGATCTGGAAACAACGTCATCTTCGATGATGCTCGCCCCTCTAGCCAGAAGCTACTAGACCTAATTCGGGAGGAGGCACGGATGTGGGCAAGGGCTGGTGCATCCGGAGTTGCTAACATCATCGACACCGGATGAGCAACTTAGTTAGGGTTTAAGCAGCCCCTTCTTCTTGCTGCTTAGGTGTTCTCTCTCTCACTCTCTCCACTTTGTGTGTACGTTCCGAGTGTAACACCATCGCCTTGTACTCTCTTTCTACCTATCAATGAATGTTACGCAAGCTTTGCATATTCGCGTTTTTTAGCATTTCACTTATGGTAGGATATAACTATTACCAATTATTTATACTATCAAATGCAGTGTTAGTGAATGGTGTTCCTTTATCATGGTTGAAGGTTGCAGGTCTTCTGCTAGGTTCTTTGATACTTTTCGGTCTGTACTTGAATATTTCTTACCTAATTTTTTAAGTGGCTACTAAATTCTCAGTGGAGATGACACACAAGAAGTTGTTTTGAAGTAAGCTCATGCACACCATTCTTTTGTAGTTATACTTCAGAAGAAATGACTTCAACCTTTTACTTGAGACTCATGAGTCGTTGACGAGGTCAATGATGTGTGATATTCTAGGTTAAGAGGACGGCTCAAATTCCAATTACGTCAAACTAGAGAGTGATGCTTAGTTAAACATCATTTTGGGGAGATTTATGAGGAAGTCCCCTATTCCTCTTGTATCCCCTCAACCCTACTCATGCGACACGCTCGACATCCATGTCCTACAAGGAGCGAGAGAGAGAGTGGGAGGAAGGGTGAGTGGAGGAATGGCGAGATGGAGATATATAGACAAGGGAAGAGTGGAGAGAGAGGTCTACGTTTTTTGAGGGGTCAAGAGAGAAGGTTTACCCGATGATTGCTACCGAGTTGCTCAAATACATGCATTGTAGCCCATAGAAACGCACGGGCATTCTACTATTAATATGAGAACTAAAGCTGAAAGTAGGGAATTCAATGACTGTTATGAATAGCATGCAATTCCAAGCCAGAGAAGGAAAGGTCAAAATGCTATATATGGTACCTGTATTACTAGTTGTTTTCAGAGCTAAAAGGACATATTTATTTCTTGAAAACGTTTGTTCCATAGGAATCAAATTTCTAAGTTATACAAAAACTCTAGATAAAGAAAATTTTATTTCCCGTATCATCCATGATCTTCATATTTTTCTAAGGAGAAATTATGGGAAAGCATTTTCGTCTCCCATTAGATCAATACTTATAATTAGGATCACATCCCAATCAACGGTATTTTAACACGGTTACTCATTCATCTTCAATTAAACTATTTACAGTGTCTTTTTTTGTGATTCGATTGTGATGTGTGAGTAATCCCTTGAGGCTAAACCCATCAGCTTCGCGCGCGCGCGTGTGTTTCCTAGGACTCACGTCGGCACAAGGAGAGACAACGTGCAAGGGAGAGTGGAAAACTATATCGAACATCGGCTAGTACAGTAATCGGAACCAATTCCTTAGGGGACACTCATGCAGGCATCAAATTCTAATGCGTTAGTCTGTTAATTCCTTAATAACTGAGGTAACTGTACGAGACGGATTAGGTCCAAGGTTGGACGACTCAATCCTTGATTCGGCAACAATCGATCGTGGTATCACAAGGACACGTTATCCACATATCTAGAGCTAGAGCAATTATTATTTATTCATCATACCTATGTTTAGGGCCTCTTTGATTCATAGGATTGACGCCTCCTCATGAGACGTCATGCATCACCACTCCTGGAGTGGGCCGACTTGATAAGTCTGCATGACCCGTCGTGTTTAGCACATGCTGAGTCAAATCGAACCCGATCTCGCAATGGAGAGGGGGCGCCCCATACCTCCACCGGCCTCAAAACTCCATGGTAACAGTAGAGGACGTCCCATAGTGCCATTGACCGCGACGCATCGAGCTGGAGACCATCCCAAAATGAAGATCCAACCATCGTGTCATCCACATGACCATGATAACCGCCACCATTAATGTAAAGGCCGCTGCCACAAGTGCCAAAGACCTTACAATCCACAGACCTCAAATGGCTAGGATTCTCCCGCATCAAGCACCATCGACGTCAAAGAAAGCTTCGGCCGCCACGCGCCTCTTGCGGCGTCCTCGGGTGCGAGATCATAACGTCCACCACCACCTCGCCCGTCATCCCTGGCGAAGGGGACGCCGCCGTGATGACCCACAAGTATAGGGGATCTATCATAGTCCTTTCGATAAGTAAGATTGTCGAACCCAACAAGGAGCAGAAGGAAATGACAAGTAGTTTTCAGCAAGGTATTCTCTGCAAGCACTGAAATTATTGGTAACAGATAGTTTTGTGATAAGATAAATCATAACGGGTAACAAGTAATAAAAGTAAACAAGGTGCAGAAAGGTGGCCCAATCCTTTTTATAGCAAAGGACAAGCCTTGACGAACTCTAATATAATGCAAAGCACTCCCGAGGACACATGGAAATTGTTGTCAAGCTAGTTTTCATCATGCTCATATGATTCGCGTTCGTTACTTTGATAATTTGATATGTGGGTAGACCGGTGCTTGGGTGCTGCCCTTCCTTGGACAAGCCCCCCACTTATGATTAACCCCTCTCGCAAGCATCCGCAACTATGAAAGAAGAATTAAGGTAAACCTAACCATAGCATGAAACATATGGATCCAAATCAACCCCTTACGAAGCAACGCATAAACTAGGGTTTAAGCTTTTGTCACTCTAGTAACCCATCATCTACTTATTACTTCCCAGTGCCTTCCCCTAGGCCCAAATAATGGTGAAGTGTCATGTAGTCGACGTTCACATAACACCACTAGAGGAAAGACAGCATACATCTCATCAAAATATCGAACGAATACCAAATTCACATGATTACTTATAACAAGACTTCTCCCATTTCCTCAGGAACAAACATAACTACTCACAAAGCATAATCATAATCATAATCATAATCAGAGGAGTATTAATTATCATTAAGGATCTGAACATATGATCTTCCACCGGATAAACCAACTAGCATCAACTACAAGGAGTAATCAACACTACTAGCAACCCACAGGTACCAATCTGAGGTTTTGGGACCAAGATCGAATACAAGAGATGAACTAGGGTTTGAGAGGAGATAGTGTTGGTGAAGATGTTGATGGAGATTGACCCCTCTCGATGAGAGCATCGTTGGTGATGACGATGGCTTCGATTTCCCCCTCCGAGAGGGATGTTTCTCCGGCAGAACAGCTCCGCCGGAGCCCTAGATTGGTTCTGCCCAGGTTCCGCCTCGAGACGGCGGCGCTTCATCCTGAAAGCTTCCTTCTCATTTTTTTCCAGGGTAAAAGACACCATATAGCAGAAGATGGGCACCGGAGGCCTGCCAGGGGCCCCACAAGGTCGGGGGCGCGCCCTCCAACCTTCTGGCTGTCTGGTGGCCCCACTCTGGTTCTTTCTTCGCCCAATATTTTTTATATATTACAAAAACATGCTCCGTGAAGTTTCAGGACTTTTGGAGTTGTGCAGAATAGGTCTCTTATATTTGCTCCTTTTCCAGTCCAGAATTCCAGCTACCGGCATTCTCCCTCTTCATGTAAACCTTATAAAATAAGACAGAATAGGCATACGTATTGTGATATAATGTGTAATAACAGACCATAATTCAATGAATATCGATATAAAAGCATGATGCAAAATGTACGTATCAACTCCCCCAAGCTTAGATCTCGCTTGTCCTCAAGCGAAAGCCAATATCGATAAATATGTCCACATGTTTAGAGGTAGAGGTGTCGATAAAATAAAATACGGACATGAGGGCATCATGATCATCTTTAGAACAACAACATATAATGCCATATAATTTCTTATGCTAAAGTAACAATTCATTCACAAGGTAAAGTATGAATCAGAAATTTCAATGAAAACTAACAAACTATGATCTCAGTCATTGAAGCAATTGCAATTTATCATAACATCGGAAAGAGTCAATATAAGAGGTTTTTAGCAAGTCCACATACTCAACTATCATTTAATCTTTCGCAATTGCTAACACTCACGCGATACTTATGGGTACAAGGTTTCAATCAGACACAGAGAAAGATAGGGTCTTATAGTTTCGCCTCCCAACCTTTTACCTCAAGGGTAATGTTAACAATAATACTTTATGAAGACCTACATCCAAGTGGATATATATATCCGGATCTCTCCAACACATAGAGCTTGCCAAAGGAAAAAGTGTAAAAAAGAAAGGTGATGGTCACCATGACTCTTGTATAAGGGTAGGAGATAAAAGTAAAAGATAGGCCCTTCGCAGAGGGAATCAGAGGTTGTCATGCGCTTTTATGATTGGATGCACAAAATCTTAATGCAAAAGAACGTCACTTTATATTGCCGCTTGTGATAAAGACCTTTATTATGCAGCCCGTCGCTTTTATTTCTTCCATATCACAAGTTCGTATAAACCTTATTTTCTTCACACTAATAGATCATGCATATTTAGAGAGCAATTTTTATTGTTTGCACCGATGACAACTTACTTGAAGGATCTTACTCAATCCATAGGTAGGTATGGTGGACTCTCATGGCAAAACTGGGTTTAGGGATGTTTGGAAGCACAAGTAGTATCTCTACTTGGTGCAAAGAATTTGGCTAGCATGAGAAGGAAGGGCAAGCTCAACATGTTGGATGATCCATGACAATATAACTTCTATTCAGATATAAGAAAACATAACCTATTATATTGTCTTCCTTGTCCAACATCAACTTTTTAGCATGTCATATTTTAATGAGTGCTCACAATTACAAAAGATGTCCAAGATAGTATATTTATATATGAAGCCTCTCTTTCTTTATTACTTCCTATTAATTGCAACAATGACCAAAACTATGTTTGTCAACTCTAAACAACTTTTATTCGTCATACTCTTTATATGTGAAGTCATTACTCTCCATAAGATCAATATATGAACTTTTTATTTCTTTATTTTATTTAATTACCTCAAGATCATAGCAAGCAAGAAAAGCCCTCAACTGAAAACTACCCTTTATTATATATACCTCACGGACTCGATTACATAGATAGAGATCGAAGCAAACACTACAAAAAAAAGACACATCCGTGACATTTTGGCCGAACAATTTTTTTTCTGTCATACATATGACACTTCTATGACGATAATTGTGACAAAACCCGGTATCATCATAGATGTGGTGGGCTCCTACTTCTATGACAAAAAATCATGACAGAAAATGGGTTTTTCGTCCTGGGCGGGCCGGAGACGCAGCTGCATGACATTCTTTGGGCCGTCCATGATGGAAAAAACCATGGTAGAAGCGAGGGCGAGGAAAATTTCAGGGAGTTCCCGGTTACGGTGGGAGGTCGGGGGCCGAGCGATGCGCGGTTCTCTTGTACACGTACGCGCGTGTGTGCGAGGCGTTGGCTCTAACTGAACCCGAGTGAAGCGTTGGGCTCTAACTGAACCCGAGCGATTGCACTGCAGGCTACGCGTTACTGAACCCGAGAGATCGATCGATGGCTGTTAACTGAACCTGATCGAGCGATTCCTTCGCTACTGCTGCTAACTGAAGCCGATCGATGCTGCCTCTGGGATGAACAGTGAGCGTTGCGGGGAGGTTTGGATGAACAGTGAGCGGTGGCGTTGCCTCTAGATGAACAGGACCCCGTGGTGTGGTGGAGGGTTGGATGAACAGTAGACGGTGGAGGGGTGCCCGTGGAGGGGTGGTTGAACAGGACCCCGTGGTGTGGAGGGCTGGATGAACAGTAGACGGTGGAGGGGTGCCCGTGGAGGGGTGGTTGAACAGTAGCCGGTGGAGTAGCGCGCGGTGGAGGCTGGATGAACAGGAGCCCGTGGAGGCTGGAGGAGGTCGACAGTGGAGATGAACAGTATCCTGTGGAGTCCCTTTTGTGGTACGCCACACCCCTCCCGATGAACAAGACCCCCGTTTCGACCATAGGAGGTCCGTTTCGTCCGTTTTGCGGTACGCCACACCCCTCCCGATCAACAGGACCCCCGTTTCGACCGTAGGAGGTCCGTTTCGTCCGTTTTGCGGTACGCCACACCCCTCCCGATCTACAGGACCCCTGTTTCGACCGTAGGAGGTCCGTTTCCTTCGTTTTGCGGTACACCACACCCCTCCCGATCAACAGGACCCCGTTCCGAACATAGGAGGTCCGTTTCCTCCGTTGTGCGGTACGCCAGGCCTCGTTTCCATCGCCTGTTCCGTCCAAACCCTCCCGATGAACACGACCACGCATTCCGTTCCGACCCAGCCGGTTGGCTCCCACGCGTTCCGTTGCCTCCCGATGAACACGACGCATTCCGTTGCCTCCCCATGAACACGACGCATTCCGTTGCCTCCCCATGAACATGACGACGACGCTGTTTCTCCGTTCCAACCCAGCCATGTACACGAGCCCTGGCCGTACGTATGCGCCAGTAGGCGTTCGAGACCCCGCCCGTATGTACACATATGTGGCCGTATTTTCTTTCTTGCACCCTGGCCGCTGTATGTACGTGTACATGCTACGTGTGCGCCTCTACTACGACACGTACGCGCCTCTACTACGACACATGCGCGCCTCTACATCCACCAGTATATATGTACGTACACGTTCGCGACCAGAATGACAATGCTACGTACGCGTCGACCAGGTGGGTCCCGACTGTCAGGCACTTCCTTGCCTACGAAGATGTAGCTGGTGGGTCCCAGCAGTCAGGGGGCGAATCGTTTTTTTTGCCCGGACGCACTTCCTTGCGTGCGAAGATGTAGCTGGTGGGTCCCAGCAGTCAGGGGGAAACATTTTGTTCGCGAAATACAGTGGCCCGTCCGGTGGGTCCCAGCTGTCAGGTGGAGGAATCATTATTTTCCGTGTAATAAGAAGGCACTTCCTTGCTGCGACTGTGGACCCAGCTGTCAGCCTCTCCACGTACAGTCCACGTCCGATGGAAGTCGTTCCTTGACCACATTGACCACGCCGCGCCGAGAGCACCAGGGCGGTGGACGACGGCGAGGCCTAGGAAGGGGACGACGGGGAGACGGGGAAGATGCGGCAGTGGAAGCCCGCGCGGAGAGGAGTACGAGGGTTCACTGGTTCGGTTGCGGTGTGAGGCTGTCGTCGCCGCAGGGCCTGGCCAGCGGTGGGAATAGTAGGGGGCGGTGAGGCCTCCGCGGCAGCACAGCCGGCCACGGGAGGCAGGAGCATGCGGCACGACCGGCGCTGCTTTGGGCGGCTGGAGCAAGAAGACCAGAGGTTGAAGAAGCACTACGGCCGTTGGATGGACATCGTACGGTCACTGGAGCTAGAATCATTCATATTGACTAAAGTTGACAAAGGCCCCCGTCCCAGTCAACTTAGTAGGCCCACAAGTCAGCCTCCCACCATGGTGGGTCCCAGCTAGCAGGGGAAGTATTCATTTTTGTGTGCGTAATAAGGAGGCACTTCCTTGCGTGCGAAGATATAGCTGGTGGGTCCGAGCTGTCAGCGGCGGTAACATTTTTTTCACGAAATACAGAGGCCCTTTCGGTGGGTCCCTGATGTCAGGTGGAGGAATCATTATTTTGTGCGTAATAAGGAGGCATTTCCTTGCGTGCGGCCGTGGACCCAGCTGTCGGCCTCTCCACGTACAGTCCACTTCAGATGCATGTCGGTCGTTGACCACATTGACCAGGCCGCACCGAGAGCACCAGGGTGGTGGACGACAGCGAGGCCTAGGAAGGGAACGACACGGAGGCAGGGAAGACTAGGCAGTTGTTTCCCACGCGGAGGGGAGTATGACTGTACGAGGGTTTACTGGTTCGTCTGCCGTCGCCGGAGAATAACATCAGGTGTGGGTGAGTAGAGGGATGGCTAGGCCAGTGATGGGAGTACGGTGGGGCGGTGAGGCCTGCGCGGCAGCAGAGCCGGCCGCGGGGAGGAGGGAGCAGGCAGTCCCGCCGGCGCTTGTTTGAGCGGCTGGAGCAGGAAGAGCAGAGATTGAAGAAGCACGACGGCCGTCGGATGGCCATCCAACAGTCACTGCTTGTGCGTCAACCTTTTTTAGGAAAGCCTCAAATCTGTGGAAAACAGCATACAACCCATCTGCCATTATTTCTAATAATTTACAGCCCATTTGCTAATTATTAAGGTTTTTTGGAGCCCATATTCTTTTTGTTAGCATTACAGCCCATATTGTGGCCATGGTTAAAAAATTATACGAAATTTTGCATATTTCGGTGCGGTCCGAACTGTTTTTAATCCCGAAATTTCGACTCACATTCAAACTGATTTTAAAAATAAATGTATATCAATATAAAATCCAACAAATTCTCCACGCATAAAAATTAATGTAATTTAAAATCTCGAAATGAAAAAAAAAGATATTTGAAACTAATTGCCGGTTTGATGTGTTTTAAAAAATGTACAGCCCATTTCTCATTACTGATGGGCCATTTTCTCGGCCAGCCGAATGAAAGCTCTCCTCGTCTTGAAAGATTTGCAGCCCAACAGGCCTGACAAAGCGACTTACTTGGAAAATCACAAAAAAACCGGGCTGTGGCCGTGGACCTAGCTGTCAGCCTCTCCACATACAGTACTCTTCCGATGGAAGTCGTTCCTTGACCACGTTGACCACGCCGCGCGGAGAGCATCGCGGCGGTGGACGACGGCGAGGCCTAGGAAGGGGACGACGCGGAGCCGGGGAAGACGCGGCAGTGGAAGCCCGCGCGGAGAGGAGTACGAGGGTTCACTGGTTCGGCTGCGGTGTGAGGCTGCCGTCGCCGCAGGGCCTGGCCAGCGGTGGGAATAGTAGGGGGCGGTGAGGCCTCCGCAGCAGCATAGCCAGCCACGGGAGGCAGGAGCATGCGGCACGACCGGCGCTGCTTTGGGCGGCTGGAGCAAGAAGACCAGAGGTTGAAGAAGCACTACGGCCGTTGGATGGACATCGTATGGTCACTAGAGCTAGAATCGTTCATATTGACTAAGTTGACAAAGCCCTTCGTCCCCGTCAACTTAGTAGGCCCACAAGTCAGCCTCCCACCAAGGTGGGTCCCAGCTAGCCGGGGGAGTATTCATTTTTTTGTGCGTAATAAGGAGGCACTTCCGGTGGGTCCGAGTTGACAGCGGGGGGAACGTTTTTTTCACGAAATACGGTGGCCCGTCAGGTCGGTCCCAGTAGTCAGGGGGCAAACGTTTTTTTTGCAAAATGCGGTGGCCCGTCCAGTGGGTCCCTGAGGTGAGTTGGAGGAATCATTATTTTCCGCGTAATAAGGAGGCACTTACTTGCTGCGGCCGTGGACCCAGCTGAGACTCTCCACGTACAGTATACTTCCGATGGAAGTCATTCCTTGACCACGTTGATCTCGCTGTGTTCCGTTGCATGCATGCGTCTATGGGCGTGGTGCGTCCCCACTGTCAGCCTCTCACGTACAGTCATCTTCCGATGACTCTCGGTTGTTGACCATGTTGACCACACCGTGCCGAGCGCACCCAGACTGGAATGACCCGGAGATGGGGAAGACGGGGCAGTGGAGTCGCAGATGGAGAGGAGTGGGAAACTTCACTAGTTCGGGTGCGCGGCAGCACAGCCGCGGTGCCGCCCACGGGAGACAGGAGCAAGAACAGAGGTTGAAGAAGGAGCACGGCTGTTGGATTAACATCCAATGGTCCAGCTGCTAGAATCATTTGTTGATCAAGTTGACAAAGCCGTGCGTACACATCCGCTTAGTAGGCCCACAAGTCAGTCACCAAATCTGACGGGTCCCAGCTGTCAATGGGATGAATATTTTTTTCGCAAAACAAGGAGGCACTTCCTTCCGTGCGAAGATACAGCCGGTGGGTCCCAGCTGTCAGGTGGAGGAAACATTTTTTTCAGCTTAATAAGGAGGAACTTTCCTTGCGTGCGACCATGGACCTCGTGGGTCCCAGCCGTCAGGCTCTCCACGTACAGTCCACTTCTGATGACTCTCGTTTGTTGACCACGCCGCACCGAACGCAGCGAGGCGGTGGACGACGGCGAGGCGCCGGACGGGAATGACTCGGAGATGGGAAAAAGCGGCAGTGGAGTCGCAGATTGAGAGGAGGAGAAGGGTTATAACTAGTTCTGTTGCGGCATGGGGCTGTAGTCTGTGGAGAATAACAGGAGGTGTCGAGGGGTGGAGGGATAGCCTGGCCGGCGGTGGGGTAGCGCTTCGCAGCGATGCGTGCTAAGCAGAGCCGCTAGCCGCCGGAGGCCGGACCAGGCGGTCCCGGCGACGCTGGAGGAAGAAGACGAGAGATTGAAGGTGCATGCCGGCCGTTGGATATAAATCCAATGGCTGTGGATGACACAATCATTTGTTGACCAAGTTGGCAACGCCCTGCGTAGGCTTCGACCTATTGGCCCACATGTCAGCCTGCAAAAATGTGGCATATATTTAACCCATGTTTTCTAGAATGTACAGTCCATTTGCTGGGCTGGGTGAACAAATAAATTCGGATCAATCAGGCCCATTTATATTTTCTAAGAAATCCCAGCCCATTTGCACTTCCTTTAAATACACGTATTAGGTGGGCTCGTTATATATATAATGTTATGTTAGAAGGAGCAATTAATATCAAAGAATAAACCGGAGAGGCACATTATATATATATAATTAAGAAATTAGCGAGTTATTGCTCAAAATAAAAATGAGCGCGTTATTATTAAATTGGTCCTTAAAATCTTCGCAAGCTTTTGTATGCAATCACCAGGATTTTCCTTGCCTGTGAGTCAAAAACAACCAGGATTTTCCTTGCCAACTTCCGTTAAACATTTACTTTTATAAGTTAATAACACGTGGGATGTTTTTATAATGTATATATAAGTCTCTATAAAATATACGATAATAGTAATAATATAAATATATATAATTTGGTTAGAAGGGAAAACATAAATTGGACACATTATTACTTTTATAAGAGACCTCAGGTTCACATGACACGTTCATATTCATAGCCAACATTCACTATCAACAACTCAAAAGATTCATATATACACAAGCTCAGCATATCTATGCATCCAAATGATTGATAGATCACACGACAATATTCATACATAATTCACAAAAAGATTCAGATATACACATGTTCAGTATGTTTATGCATCCAAATGATTGAGATCACAGCCAATATGATCCATGGACGAACTTTAATTACCTAGGGTACAGATTGGTAAATGGTGTTCAATCGGAGGTACTTCTTGCTAAAATTAGTTCTTGTACGAGTAAACTTTCGAGTACATAAGAGGTAGCACAGACAATCTGAACTTTGCTTGTAGGTTTATCCTCAAATAGTGGCCTCGTGCCGAGGGAGGTTTGAGCAACTTGGCCACTACTTTCATCCAACTAGTTTACTGGCTCATCTGGGTCCTGTATCTCGCCAAAATTCTACATTGCAGACGAGAAAGGAGGCGGTTGAGAAAATGAACCACCCAAATTTTTTGTGCAGTTCAACTGAAATGGAGCATCCTTGGCGTGCAGACCGATTAAGTGCCAGATGAACATACGCGTCAACCAACTTGTCTGGAATCTTTAGACTCCATGCCATATAGTTCGCTACCATATGTGCCGATAACCAAAAGGCACAAGTTGGGACGAAAGACTGGACTGCGTTTTTCTGGGCTATGCACCAAGCAATATTTTTGGCGTTCACTCTCCTAATACTTGGAGTTTGACAATTGGTTGATGCCGGTTGATACTCGAATGAATATAGGCACTTCTTGTCAACATCGATGCTTGTCTGAGTGAAATTTGGAGTACATAGCAGCAACATAAGTACCTGTCCATCTGATCATTTTGTGCAGTTCTACTGAAATCACCCGATGTAATGATTTGCATGCAAGTTCAGGCTCCAAATTACTCCTTTATGAAATCGGCAAACAGTAGCACAATACCAAATTACCAATACATATGATAGGTACAATAATCAGGATAAAGACCAGTACCAACCTGTGTGAGGTAGCATATCAATTACTATTTCCTTTGACTGGAAGCCGAGATAAGCCAAGCGACTGACAGCAAAGGAAGAAAGCAAGCGGAGATTAGCGACTGACAGGAAAGGACGGAAGCTGTCGAGGCAATGAAGCACCCAAAGTTTTTGTGCAGTTCCACCAAAATCGAGCATCCATGTTGGCACATATATTGAGAGAGTGAGATTACTGTAATAGTGGGACTAGTTGATGAAACATACACTAACAAATAGAAGCACCCTCATTATCTTAATGGGTAAAGTTAGCAACATAGTAGTCTTGCTTAAAGAGAGGTATTAGTTTATTTAATCAGTGCCAATTAGCTCAACTCAACACCCAAAGCATTGCCATTTATCATAGGTTGCAATACTTTAACATGCAAAGATAAAGGAGTTTCTCATGACAGTAACACGATACAAATAGAGATGACAACAAACTAATATGGATGAAGGCCTTAGGCCCGTACCAACCTGAGAAAAAAGCTTATTCATGTAGTCCCATAAGAGATGATAAAGCACTCACTGGAATCACACAATAGTATATATTTTTGTGCACTTCAAATGTATGGTTGAAATCACTCTTGTTTACCTGTGCTGAGATTATATCGAAAGATTATCAAGAACTTCCAGCAGAGTTAAAGCACTGGCTGGGATACAGTTCATTGTATTGTCTTGTCTAGTTCCACTAAAATGTATGATTGGCACAACATGATCCCTGTTTGCACAAGTAGGAACAAGGTGAAACCTTCATTAGCTTAGTGAGAAAGGATAGGAAGACATTAGCATATTACTCAAACAGTAGCATCAAATTCATGATGGACAATACGCAAAACATTGCCTCATTGAACCAATGGCAATAAATTGACATGCAAAACAATAGCACTATTATGTCATGACACTAATAATATTCCCTCCCTGCTCCACCACATGATTCACCTCCATAGACAAACATACACACGTACATGATTCAGCATAGGGTCCTACTAAAGATTTGTTTAACTCCAACAGGAAAATTAGGCAGTAATAAATTAGTGGTACTTAAGTACTCCTAATTAATTAAGTGAGACAGCAGAAGTGGAAGGGCTCCCTGGAGGATCGGCTCACATGTAAGGTAGTCATTGCCGGAGCCCTTGAATGGCCTCGACTGAGGCCTCTGGCTTCAGCAAGATCGCCTTGGCACTATTTATTCTTCTTCTTCTTCCTCTTCATGCTCTGTTTCTCTTTCTCCTCACCAGTTGGTGAAACCAAGTACATGATTGGCCTTCTAATTCAGAATTGGTTTTGTCAGTGAGGGAGTACAAGTGTACTAGTAAAAAACAGCATTATTTTCTCATGGCAGTCGGAAAATAGAGATGAAGACATGCATTAAATATCATTCTTACCTAAAGGAAGGTTATGGCGCCAATATGGATGATGAGGATTGGAACACAGATCTCCCTTTGTGCAGTTCCACCAAAATGAACCAACTGTTCCATTCTGACATTCCAGTTAAACAACACAAAAGTCACTTCTTTTAAGAAGAGTTTTGTGCAGTGCACCAAAAGGTCACAACAGCAACCAGGTGAATTGGATATCCCTGTTTGCACAAAAAGGCACAGAGGAAATAGTCAGAGTCTCAAAACAGGCAAAAACATTTGGCTAAACTTGTCATGGCTTATAACAGTGGCATGGCTTGATTTTTACCAGGGACATTAGATTAAGAACAGCTAAGGCTGCGTTCGGTTCATAGGTTTGGTGCAGGATTTTCGTAGGAACACAATTCCTACGGTATTCTTTCCCTTCCAACCATTCGGAACATGGGAAAGGTGAATAGTGTTTCATAGGAAAGCTGGTCTGGTAGTACTGATTCCATAGGATTAGAAACATCCACGCGATGCTCATTTTTTGGGCGGAAGCCCGAGGCAGGCGCTCGCTGCCATGCGTTAGACAGGTTGCTGTGCTGTGTTGCCGGAATAAAGAAATCAACCTATGTGTGGTACGTGAGGTGAGGACAAGAGTAGTCACTGTGCAGCTGAATAAACAAATAGCATCTCATACTGCCAAGCATGCTACTCTAAAAAAACAAATCTGTACATTTCGTAGTCCATCCGAACACATTCTCTTGAGAGTTTCCTCCGGTTCGCAGTTCCATAGTTTTATACCTACATTCCTTTCCTATTCCTCTATTTTCATCAGACCTATGTTTTCTGCCCCTTTATTCTGAACGGAGCCTCAATATTTGGTATAAGGGCATGGGACAGTGGGTGCACCAGCAGTCCAGCACCATGTACGTAAACAGGGGCATAAAGTGGTGATTCATAGTTTGTTGCCCCGAGAAACAAACATCCAAGAAACATATCTGGGTTGGTCCCATTTTTGTTCACTCTAGCCAGCTACTCCTATGTGTGGATAGCAAATCTAGTCCTGGTCATACCACTATGTACAGCGTTACCCCTATATTTCCCTTTTCGACCAAGATACCGGTTGGATGACCAGTCTGTACTACTTTCACCCCCTTTCCTTCCTGTTTGTACCAAGTCCGATGTACATACTAAATTCCCCCACCCCCACTTTATTTCTTGTTTGAACCAAGTACTCCCTCCGTCCGGAATTACTGGTAATCAAAATGGATGTGTCTAGAACTAAAATACATCTAGATACATCCATTTCAATGACAAGTATTTTCGGACGGAGGGAGTACAAGATTCGACTCCATGAAGTAGCTTTACCTCTAACAATAGAAGAAAAAAGTCTGACGTTGGACCATCCGATCGAGAGGGGCTGAGAGGTAGAAAATGATGCACATGCAGCGACGTAGCAAGCTGGGGAAGTAGAGCTAAGGCGGTTTCGAACGAAGATATACCTGAAGGTCGTCGGGATGTGGATAGGTGGGCGGCGGGAGGCCGGATCCGCCCACAGGCAACGACGAAGGGATCGGAGGACCTCCCGCGCCGGCGCTCGACCAGAGATAAAGGTGCGGCCGGCAGTGGGTCTCCTCCCTCGCTGTCCACGACAGCCTAAACGCTGCCCCTCCTCCCCTTCACCGGCGGAGGGGGATACGTCCGGATCTGTACCAGCGGTGAGGATAGAAAGCTAGTGTTTTTTGAAGGGAGAAAGATAGTGTTACTACCCCTATCTTTTTTAGATCTGGAGAGGATGAGAGTGTGTGAATAGAGCAACCCTAGCAAGCAAGCGCGGAGGCTCCAGCCTATATATACGTAGTGGGGTAGTTTTCCTTTTTCACTCCATCAAAACAATCGTTTAAAATTGTGTACTACTACATGCCAGGTCACAGTTTTTTTAGTTGTTGATTGTTTTTTGAGATAGCTACCCGCTAGTTCTAAGTGGTGTTACGGTGTGCCAGGTCGCACTTTGTATCGTTCAAGTCTGGTACTACAAGTCCCTCCATTAAATGAACAACCACCCCCTCGTAAAAATTGTGAACAAGCCCACGGCTAAAATTAGCGGAAACGTGGGTTGCCCCAACATGCATTCTTATTTATATTTTCTACTCCCTCCATTCCTAAATATAAGTCTTTTTTATTAGCCACACCTAAGACAAGAATTTTTTTATTAGCAGTGAACCCCACATGTCATAGACACAAAAATTGTGGCAAGATTCCCTTAGGCAAGCCAAAGTGTGTCTAACAATTTGAGCAACTCAGGTTAGGCAAGTGTGGGAAAAATAATGTGGCAACATAAGACAAACATAGTCACAATCCAAACAGCCCCGTAATTTTTTGTGACATGCATGAAAATTTGGTTAGTTAAATTTATAGTAAAAATTTGGCAAGGTGCATCAAATCAACACATGCAAGTATCAAAAGGAAAGTCACGGCATGCATGCATGCGTGGTACTCCCTCTGTTTCCAAACATAAGTCTTTTTAGAGATTGCAACAAGTGACTGCATACGAAGCAGAATATGTCTACTCCTACATACGAAGTAGCCCATTTGAAATGTGTAAAAACACTTATATCGAGTGCAGTGCTTTGATGTGTCGCGTCAACTCGTACAAGACCGAGAAATTTGATTACTACAACGCCCTCTCCCTCGCGGACTGAGCTCCGATGCCTTAACTGCACCTGCCTTTGGCTGCATGACAGGAGGGCCAACCACCTGTCATAGACGCAAAGGCAGGAGCAGTAAGTAGAAGCTTTCGCTACACGCTATCCCTCCCGCACGAGGTGGACGGACATGCAGCAGTGGATTCGATACTTTAGAAGTAGGAGTAACATCATTGTTCGTCTTCTTGAAGAGGCGAAGAGCCAAGCGCAACCCGAACGTGGCAGTTGCGAACGCTCGCGTGGTGCGGTTCCTTGGAGTACTAGCCAGGCTCTTCCATGAGACAAAATTGTTATTGTTTAACAATTAAACTCCATTATCCATTGGTTGATACTCATTCTGCATAGGTCCATGCGCTTAGCACCGTTTCCTCCTGGGGTCACCAATGTTTATTTGCTAATTAATAGCATTGCATGCAATGAACTAGCCATTGCAAGTCATTAAAAGCATGCACACCTCTCATCTCTTATTGGTTGATATGTCAAGAAACAAGAAACAAGGTAGAAGTTAATGCACCGCGCCTAAGTGTTTTGGGACTATTTGGTTTTTGTAAGATGACTTACACACCTAGACGGAGGGAGTAGTATAGCCTTGTAAACTGGAAAGGAGTATTTGCCTTTCTAGAGATTTCAACAAGTGACTAGACTACACCGTGTGCAGTACTCCCTCCCTTCCGGTTTATAGGGCTCAAATCTCAAATCTCATGAACCAAGGCATTTTTCGATTGGAGGAATGTATTTCGTACTTTACAAAACTACCCTAATTAAACTCATGCATTAATTACGTAGTTCTCTCGTTTTCCTCTCTGCCTTGGTCGCGGTGCACAATATTGAGCACTCCTATATGACTAGCCGCTCTATCTACATGCGGGACATTGCAAAGCATCCGGGCCCGCGTGCCATCCACCAAATCACAACGAGGTGCTACAGTCGAGACTCACCTGTCACCCCGGTGTGGCCGTCATGACCCGTCATATCACAAAACCCACACCTTTACCAGCAGTGGTAAGGTGGCCTCCAAGTTGGACTGGACGAAGCAACCATCATTTCACTGGAACGCTCGTTCAAGCCCTTTCTTCCCTTTCTTGAAGAAAACCTCACTCCAGGCTACTCACTTCTGCCATTTTTCTTCTGTACCGACGAAGGAAAGGTGGGCGAATCAGTTATGCTGCTATATTTTCATTCCAAGAATCTTCTTTTTGCGAAGCACCGACCGATTCTCACATCCTATTCTTTTCCCGTTTTCATTGCGATTGTGGTTTCCTTTCGATTGCTTTTTGTTTGTCAGTTCATTGATGGATCCTGGAGCACTAGGCAAAGAGTTGCCAGCGGACAACCCACTGGAGACAGCGATCTCTAGGAAGCGAGCACCGACCAACGAGTTGACCATGTTGGCGGGCCAACCCATGGAGACGAAGAACTCCAAGAAACAAGCACTGGCCAAAGAGTTGAGGACGTTGGCGGACGAACTCCTCAAAGAAAGTTGGAAGAATAGCAAGGGCCCCACCGTGCCTACCCCAGGAACTCCGATTGCCACCTATGTGAGGCTCAAGACCGAGTTTGAGGAGATAGTCGCCGTTGAGAAGCAGTATTCCCCTGGCAAGGTGATGCCCCCCATCGAGGACGAGGAGATGGCCCTCGGAGGGATGAGATCCCCCGGTGAGCTGCACAAGGTAAAAAATAATGGCTTATTACCATAGTTGTGGTTTTTGATTATTTGCAATGTGCTTGCTAATATGTTAGGGTTGTGCAGGTGCCGGTGGACGTCCTTGATGATTCCGATGTCGTGGCCCGTCCTATTGGCATCGCCCCAGAGATCGATTCCGATGTCGCTGTCCATCCTGTGGACATCGCCCCAGAGATTGATTCCGATGTCGCGGTCAGTCCTGTGGACATCGCCCCAGAAATCGATTCCCATGCCACTATCCGTGCTGTGGTCATTGCCCGAGAGATCGATGACAAGAAATAGTTGGTCGCGCTAATCCTTCAGGGTAGTTTGCATTGCCCTATGTTTAATTACCAGAATGATGCATGTTATCAAACCATCTTAGGGCTAGTGCACTGTCTTGTGTGGGTGGATGTTGCTACTTTTTTTTGATAGTGAATCATGCGATGAATCATGCGAACCCTCTCCGAGTGATGGAAACAGATGTATCCTCACCAGCTTTTGATGTAATATATGGCATGCTTAGATGTAAGTTTGAACTGTTTATCATATCAGAAGGGCTTGTTTGATGATTCTTGGTGTTAGTAGGCTAGCTACTGTGCGAGCTATAGTACTTGCAAAACACTCACCGAAGAGAAACGTTGGGGCTGATGAGCTCGTGGTACGCTTATACTTATCCCTCGTCGATCGACCAATAGCCCTAGCTCCTAAAATTGTAGGCTTAGCGATCGATCAGACAATAGTTGACATACATTCAGGCCTCATTTGGTTCATAGGGTAGGAAAATCGTAGCAAAAGTACAGAGAACGTGCAACACAAAATCATAGCAGTGCAGAGACGTACTCCCTCCGTTCCAAAATAGATGACCTAGGCGGGCTAGTTTGGCCTAGTGGGTTTCAGTGATATGACGTGGTACAGTGCCGTCCAGTCTTCGCGTGTGGTAGAAGTATTGCGAGTACAGTAAGTTTTCTTGAAGAAGCGGAATTCAACGAAGTCATGATGGTTCCTTCGTCCGAACAACTTACAGTGGAAAAGGTTGGGCCTGCGATACGACCGGGGTAGACCAGGATAATTTTGTGCAAGGCAGGTGGACCAGGATGGTCGACGTCCCACATGTCGGCGAATGAAAGTATTCTTTCCGATATAGAGGACGAGCAACGAGTATTCATTGTTTATTTTTGATGAAAGCTATTGTCTCCACTGTTACGACGGAGGAGTGTGAAACACGGCAGCCCAGTGAACTTGGCATGTGCACGACTCCCTCCTTCCTCATGTAATGCCCAGGTTACAACTTTTTCTCACTTTATCTCTATCTATTTCCTCTCAAATGTTTTTTACCTTTCTTTTTTTAAGACACAATTGTTTTCTATGCCTTTTTTAGAATTATTTTTTTATACCTAGGAGCACGTGTAGAGACGGGCTCTTGCAGAGCCCACTCCTTGACTTTGTCAATGCCTCTCTCTCCTCCACATAAGGAGTACTACTTGCTATGCATGCATGCGGTGGGCAGCTGGCGTCTTGAGGGGCTAGGGCGGTGAGAGCGGGCTCCGGAAGCGGTCCGGACTCCAGCATGGCCCACCTCACATTATCACCATATATTTCTTGGAGTCCGTGCGCGGCGGGCGGGCGATCTCTTCTCCCTCCCCCGTTTCTCTCTTCTCAGCCGACACCCGCTGAGTGATTAGATTTTGGCTATCGACGGTTTATTCAATTACGGTCCCACATGTCAGTGAAATTGCAAGACAACGCGTGTCCCCTCTGGTGAGCGGCGTGCGAGCCAGACTGTCGGGGTTGCGACGCGTACGAGTCGTAAGTGTGCCGCCTTTTCCTTTAGAACTTGCGAAGCGTAACATTTTCGCGCGATCGTTCGATAGAAATCCAGAACAAAATGACGAGGGCGGTGCTTTCCCGCTCGTTAGGCGGGCTAGTTCGAGTGATATGACGTGCTACAGTGCCGTCCACTTGCTCCATTTTTATGTAAGCTAGAGTTTACGCTCTTACACGGGAGGAGTGCGAATCACCGCGGATCTGATTTTGATCGAGGGATAACTGTTCCCTGCCAAATAATGGAGGATTCTTAACGATTATAGCATGATAGTTAGGGCATCTCCAGCGCTGGCCCACAAATTTACACCGGCATCTGTCCGAGGACACTGATGGATGCCATCCGATGCTACTCGCATACCTTTCGACAGCTATATGAACTAACCGGACGAAATTCATGCAAACAAAGCAAATTTCAAATTAACCGGATGAAATTCATTACATTTCGAAAACTTTTCCTACAAACTGGATGAAATTCATTACATATTTCGCACAAACCGTACTAAAACCTACTGTAAACCTAATCTAAACGATCGCCGGCGCCCGACCACCATGTCCGGCCATGAACCCGAGAAAGCCGGCCATTGCCTTTGCCTCCTCCTCATCCGCCTCGATAACCTCCTCCTCTAGAGCGGCGGCGACCTACCGTGTACTACTCTTCCTCGCTGCCGGCTGCGCCCGCGCACGCGCGCCGGCTTCGTGGTCGTGGCGGCGGAGGGCGGTTGGGGGGTGCCGGCGATCTCCTTCTTTTGCTCCTGCGACAGTACGTCGAAGAGAGCTTTGGAGCGTGCCCGGAGCGGAGCAACCGATGTCCCTCGTCTGCTCCTGCGACAGTATGTCCAAGAGAGCTTCGGAGCGCTAGGAGGCCATGGTTGAAGTGGTGTCGACAGAAGGAAGGGACCGGAGGAGAATAAGTGTGGGTCTTTGGCTATGGCTGGGAGCTGGGGCTCAAGTTAATATAGCAGGCGAATGGCAATGAGCCGTGGCAGATGGATGGACAACTGGCGCCGGAGTAGGTTCGTCGGGCGTGAATGCGGACGCTGCTTCAGTGACTTAACTGCAGATGCGTTTGGGTTACTGACATGTGGGCCCAACGGGCATCTGGCCCGCATGTCAGTGACACACCAATTGCACCTGCAGTTAAGTCCGGTGAATGCGGCATTGACATTCTGGAGAGACGGTGACCGTTTCAGGCGGGAAGCGCGCGCTAGCGATGGAAGGGGTTTCGGTGTGCAGTGGCACTAAGATCGGTCGCTCACGATAGTACATACTCCGTACCATACTACCATAGTACCCTCTCTAGCTTAGGCTGTTTTATAGATTGTCATTGTGATGGACGATATACATGAGCAAGGCGGTCCGAGTATGACTTGGTGTTGAGCCAGGTGAATACATGCTCGGCGTTCGCGTAGGCCTCCATCAAACGTCTAAACAGTAATGTCAGGCACCGCCGGGGCGTGCAGGTGATGGGCTCGCCGTTTGCGTTGCGCCATGAGCAGGACTTTGATTTAGAGGGCGATGTGCATGCATTAGCATGCTTTGACAGCGTGAGCGTGAGTGCCTGACGTGAAGTATTTCATTTTCATTTGGCTGACGAGGGTGCGTTGTAGCGACGAGTCCGTGGTTTGATTCCCCACATACGCATAGTTTTGGTTTTTACAGTATTTCTTTCTCCATTGACAGGTAGGCCCGCGTAGATAGATAAAGAACACGAGCTGATGAGGCGCATGCGGACTGTTTGACTGGTCAACCAGACAAATACAGAGCTATACGCTAAGCCAGTGACCGTATAATCACCATATCTCGTATACAATGATCAAAGTGAGCTATCGAGACAAGTTCGATGACCGCCAATGCATTTTACTCGGTAATAAATGACCATGATTGAAGGGGAATCCAAATTTGCTTCGTCTTCTGTCCTTGAGCTCTTGACAAATCAATGCACTATACGGTTGTCCGGCCACTCCACCCCAGAGCTCTCACCAAGCGTCGTTCATGCCACCGTGCCGCACACTATCGGTAAGGCAGCGATGGCATCCCGCCGCGCCGAGTTCCTCGCCGCCCACGACCGCACACAAAATGGTAGGGAAGCGATGGCATCCCGCCGTGCCGAGTTCATCGCCGCTCACGACCTCACAACTATGTGGGAGGAATTTGAAGATGCCAAGGCCGAATGGGCGGTAGAGCAAGAGGCGGCCAAAGCCGCACAGAGGGAGCGGAAAAGTCATAAAGCACTCAAGAAAAGAGAGGCCCGCCGCTGCAAGAAAGAAAAGGACGCACGCGCTGCTGCGGAGAGGTCGGCGGAGATCCAAGCACGGTGGGGTGTCGCCGACAAAGCCGGGAAGGAGAACGACGGCGTCTGGCCAGCATGTGAGAAGTAGTAGTACTACTAGTAGTTAGTGTGTGTGTCTGTGTCTGAGTACGAGCATGTACCAATACTACTAGTTACTACTGTAATTTTAGAGCAAATTACCAGTACATTAGCCTAGACTAAATGGAAAAATTCCTATCCTAAGCATCAAATGGTATCTCTTTCTCTATAGGAATTGAGATGCATGTCATCTCACTTCCTATGATTTTCATATTCCTATCCTATGAACGAAAGGAGGCCTTTGTTGGAGTAACTACTGTAGCTAGCAGTACTGCTGGTACAGTACTTTTCTTCAAGAAGCGGAATTCAACGAAGTCATGATGGTTCCTTCGTCCGAGCAACTTCAAAGTGGGAAGTGGGCCTGTGATTTGACGGCTCATTAATCATTGTTACTGCGGCGCGACGACCTGGGTGACTCTCCTTTGGAGTTCTGCGTGCATGGCAAGTGGACCAGGATGGTCGACGTCCCACATGTTGGCAAACGGAAGTATTCTTTCCGATATCGAGGAGCAAGGAAACCGCGTGGTATAGTATCACTGCTGATTGGTTCACAAAAAAATAGTATCACTGCCGATTTATAATTATTTTTTATTTCTGATGAATGCTAGCGTTTCAACTCTTACGACGAAGGGTGCCAAACACGGCACGTGCTGGATGTCCCACACGTCAGCGAAAGGAGTGGGACATGAACAACGTGGTAGAGCCCAGCGTAAAAAAACAGCGTGGTAGAGCGTCTCCACTTCTTCCACTTCTGGGTCGGAGACCACACGTAGTAGTACTTAGTGGTATGAACGATACAAAGTGCGACCTGGAGAGAAAGACACGTCTAGTTGGAAGGTCTCGGGGCATACACGTAAACAAATATAAAAGTTAATATGTGCCTCCGACTAATATAGTAGTAGTAGAGTACTTAGGCACGTACTCCATAACATCACCGTGCATTACACGTACAACATTTAGTGGTAGTACGTAGTAAGAGACAAATTCCGCCCAAGAGTTCCCTTCCCGACCTACTTTGGGTGTTTGGTAGAGTGTATGGAGGGTGCATGAGTCCACACTAGTTTAGCACAAATACACTAGAAGCATGCATGAAGAGAGCATGCATGAAGAGGGGTGTTGAGTTGAGCATGCATGAAGAGGGAACAACTATGCTGAGACGAGAACGCAACCAAACACACCCTATATGCCACGCATGTTCATACCATTTGTGCCTTTCTACTTCACTTACTGCGCTACATTACTCAGGTTCGTACGTCCACTCCTGGGTACATGTCCGTCTCGTAGTTCTAGTCCCACGTGTTCTTCATATAGATGGAACGATCCTTGCATAACACGTGCACCTTGATGCTAGATGTCTCACGTGTTGGCAAAAGGATGAACAAAGCTCACGTAAAAAAATAGAGTGGAAGAACATAGATTCCGGACGACCGAGAAGGAGCAAGGAACCTCGTGGTGGAGCGTCTGCACTCATAATATTTAATATTATTCAACGATATAAAATTAACCAATCATCTCCACAGTGGACTGGAAGAGTACGAAACACGGCAGCCCAGTGTAGTTACATCATACTAGTACATGGCTAACCCACGCTATCACATATTTCTTGGCTTCCGTGCGACACCTATCTCTAGTAATCCAGCAGACTGTATCGCTTCTCCCTCCTCGTCTCTATCAAAGTGCGGCGGGCTGGCGTTTCGGCCGTCTATTGAGGTCGGTTAATTATCAGATGTTAGCGACATGCCAAGAGCATTCTAAAAAAAATTCCTTTCACGTTCCGTTTTCAAAAAGAAAAAATCCTTTCATGTACGAATTTGCCTGTATGCTTTGAGCAACTTGCATGTCCTATACTGCTCCCGTTTGATACTCTAACTTAGCTAGAGGTTAGACTAACTCATGACTAACCCTGAACTAACTGTAGCCAAAGAGGTGTTTGGGTGACAGGGTTAGATTGACAATAAATGCACTTCATGGAGAGAGAAAAGTGATTTTTCAGTGGTCCCAATGAGAACTATCTCCAGTTAGCACCTCTTGGGTGGGATAGTTTTTTTTGGTGGGTTCGGTGCAACTTGCTCCAATTTAAACCCTCATGCTTGGATACTTTAGGGCTATTTGAGCCCCAACTAGCTCAAACTAACTCTAACCCATGGATCCAAACAGGGCCTATGGCCAGTCTCGACGCGGAGCAGTCGCGTGCACCGGGAAGCGGCGCTCTCTCGGTCGTCGCGCCACTTCAAAGCCGGCGCCAGTGAGAGGTCGCCTCCACTCTGGCCGGGCATTAATGCGGCACTGACGCTCCAGGGCGACGCTGACCGTTTCACGCGGGAAGCGCGCGCTGGCAAGGGAGTATAGGTTTTGAACCGTTTCAGGTGTAGTACTGGTAGTTTGCAAAACTACTCAATTATTCCACTCAGTTTCCTAAGAAATTGTGGTAAAAAACCTTACTCCACAGCCCGCTTCCCTTCTCCTTCCTCTTCCACCGCCCGCGCACGTCCGCGGGAAGCGACCGGTCAACCCTTATATAGGAGTGCTAGCACAAAAAGATGCATGCATGACCACTAAAATTTCCATATTAAAGCGCCGCTCCGGCGGGAGTATGGCGTATGTTGTTACCTTCGGCTGGCCCATGGCTACCGGCCGACGGCGAACAGAGAAGAGGCGGCGGGAGGGGAATGAATTCATCTACTGTTTGGGTTCGCCTTCCGGCTTAAATAAATGCGCAGCATCACGTGTACCCGCGGGTGCACAAATTGTAACATACGTGTCTGCTTAAGTGGGCGTCACGTAACTGGTGTGTGTGTGAGAGAGATTCTGAGAGACAGAGTGCGTGTGTGACTCTACTCTTCGGACATGTACTCAACCTTTTGCATCGGGATATAAGTATAATGGTATTTACTTTAGCTAGAGATTTACGTGGCCATGTTAATGTGGTTGTGTCAAAAAAATGTCACTTCCTGCTCATGATTTGCGTTATATAATTACAAGCAAGATTCTCGTGCATTGCACGGAACATCAATATGCATTTTTTATAGCACCTGTTGTGATTGACCCATGCAGGAGTAATCCCATGTGTAAAAACTAATGATATCTCGAGAATTTTATCGGAAAACTGGTATCTCGAGAATGTCATCGAAAAAATGAAAGATGAGAGATAAGGTGAGGAGGAGTGGAGCATGGTGGTGACTGGTGGTCGGAATGGGCGGAGGCATGGGGATGGACGGCGCCGGCAGGCGGCAGCGGCCACCATGGATGCTAGATTGTTCCAGAGACTTATTCCTTTTTTAATTGCTGAACAATGAGGTTGCGGGAGATAATGATGTGGAGAGAGGTGCGGGTATCTTTTGTAAAATTATCATAGTTTGCTTTCTATCCTCAGATATAGATCATACGGTCTGTATTACAAGATGGCAGGCACACCATCACCGCCAACTCGTTTTTTTATAAGGGTACAGATGATAAGTTTGCTGAGTACTAAAGTAAAGTGGAATTTGTCCATGTTATGCAAGTAAATAAAGGTGATTGTTTATCATACGGGTAAGGTTGGATGAAGGGTGGTAGGAACAAATGTTCTGCCTAGAGCATGTGTGTGTGAGATGGAGTCTTAGTGTGTGTGTGGGGTGTGTGTGTGTGTGTGTGCGAGAGAGAGAGGAGAGAGAGAGATGGAGTCTTAGTTTCTGTGTGTGTGT